>NC_083593.1:52000361-52200361 GCF_027579695.1 Neoarius graeffei
CATCCATCTGTCCAACCATCTATCCCATGGTCCATCTCATGATAGATTCACTACGGGATGGACGGATCTATTCACTGAACCATCTGTCCTACTTTCTCATGAGCTACCCATCCATCCATCCCATGATAGAGCCATACAACCATCAATCCAGCCATCCACCCTACTATTCAAAGTACAGTCCATCCATCGGTCCGTCCGTCCATCTCTCACAATCCATCCATCTGTCCCATGATAGATCCGTACAACCATCAATCCAGCCAGTCATTCCTCTCTCTCTCTCTCTCTCTCTAATGACCCATCAATCAATCCACCCTACTATTCCAAGTACAGTCTGTCCTTCACAGCCCATCCATCCCCTCCGTCCACCCATCCAACAAACCATCCTTCCATTAATACCATTAGCCATCTATTACCCCTTTTCCACCAAATCAGTTCCAGGGCTGGTTCGGGGCCAGTGCTGGTGCTGGTTCACAACTCATTCAACTTGCGAGCCAGCTGAGAACCAGTTTGCTTTTCCATAGCTCGCGGTGCTAAGAGAAGACACGTCATTACGTTGCTGTATACGTCAGTTACGTCGCTACGTTTGCATAAACCTTGGCGCGAATATCGAAGCAAAAACATCGAAGAAGCAGCAGCAGCAACAATAATAATAAATGACTTCGCGTTTGTACAGCTGCTGCTTCTCGTCGCTTAAAAATGGCGATCTTTCGTGGTCTTATTGTTGTTGGTCTTAACAACTCCGCCCCCCCCGCTGACGTAAGCGGTTCTTTCCTCTGGCCCAGCAGAGAGTTGGTGCTAGCCTGGAACCGGTTTTTCTGGCCCCAGAGCCAGTTCTTCGTCAGTGGAAACAGAAAACCCGGTTCCAAACTAAGCACTGGCCCCGAACCAGCCCTGGAACTGATTTGGTGGAAAAGGGGCACATGTATACCACAAAAGATCTGTCCATCCTTCCCTCCAGCAAAGATAATCATCATCCATCCATCCCACAAAACTGAACTTCCAATAAAACACAACACTGGAATTAATAAAAAAAAAGACAACAAACCTAGACAAAACCACAAATGTCCTGGTGCACAAAATTAAAAAAATAAATAAATAAATAAAAAGTGAAAAAAAAAAAAAAGTTAGCGGGTGTGTTTTTTTCCCCTCTTACAAATCTTTTTTTATTATAGTATATTATACATTATATCCCTCATCCAAATATTCCCATGTAGGGATTGGCCAAGGATGGCTCACATGACATAAAACAGTTCCACCATTGATTAAGTAACGCATGTCAAGACATCAAATAAAATAATAAAAATAAATAAATAAATAAAAAGGACATGGTGCGAGTCAGTCATGATGTATCCTGAATCACAATTTCAAGTTATAGCCGAATTGAGTCACAGCTGTGGCTCCGTGAGCGCGTGTGTAGATCTACGCATCATGATCATGTCTAGCGAGGCAGTAGTCTGGCTAACGCGACTTCAAAGCTCTGCGAGCATTTGGTCTGGCCAAGCTATTAAGCCCAACCGTTTCCCAGAGCCCGTGGTTGACCCGCCTCCCTGAAATGCCTCAGTTTGCTACTGGTCGAAGCCAGAAAAGGCAGTGACGAAGCTTAAACCAATCACATCACTCTTTCCTCTGACGTATGCGACGCGACGGGGCTAACTGGTAGATTAAACTCTTACCGAAGCCGGTCGGGAGCAAGGCGAAAACATCCTTCCTTTCAATAAATACCTCCAGGGCTGCTCTTTGCTCTGTTTTCAATGAGAACTTCCCGTTGAATGCTTTCAATACAGCGTCTATGCGTAATAGATGCGGAAGCGTGAATGAAGCGCTTCCGGCATAGATTCTGTAAACAATCTATGGCTTCCGGTCACAGTTCTACTACGTCAGTGCCTTGAACACGCCTCTACCCAGGGCCGTTGGAGATGCTCAAAGTTGATTGGTTCCCGATTTTTCGGGAGCTTGGAAGAGCTGTAGATAGCTTGCCTGGCCAGACTAAGCTCGCAACAGGCCCTCGTGTTGCGTCACGCTTAGGATGGGCGGGCCCAGGCTAGCGACGCAGGTGATAGCATGCTACATCGGACATGTACAGGTCGGGCCAATGTAAAGCAACAAACATGGCTGGCTCCAGGGCGTTCACGCCGAGATTCAACCGTAACGCTTTCAGTTTGGAATGTTTTGATAAGGGATATAAATCTAATATACCATGCACCGAGAGGCTCCGGTTGAAATTATGGATTGTCTGAGGTGACCGGTGTAGTACCATCTTCTGAGGGTGGGGTGGTGAAGTACTTGCTATGAAAAACACCTCAACTTCAGGCCCTCGTCTGTCTGGAACTGGGCGCGTCACGATAACCAAAACACTCATTAAATATAGGTTTAATGTAGGTTTTAAAAAGAGCTCTTGAGCCTTACCTGAAGCTGCCATAGACAATGAGGAGGATGGAAATGAGGAAGGTGGACACCTGGCTGGAGTCGACGAGGGAGTACGCCCTGTTTGGGGGAGCAGAGAAAACAAAAAGGAAATATTACTGTCGAAAGAAACCTCAGAAGCATCATCCCTGGACAACTGCTTTCTTAAAATCACTTGTCCAGCTCATTTTATTTCATTCTGTAACTGAGATCAGAGACAGAAATGACACATCCATATTGAAATAACATTAATTACAGCTTAAAAAAAATAAAAAAAAGTGACCTGAAAGACAGTACATTTCAGCTAATCTTATCTCATCAGGGTGCTACATCCTGCCCTCCAGAACTTACGCCACGCCCAAATGTATACGCACCCTGCTTACAATCTTCTAACTTCCCAGAATGTTCAAACACAGAAATAAACCGTGCCCGTAACGAGTACTAAGGAACGTTGCAGACTTCCCGTGAAGGTTACGCATGTTATGCTCAGTCAAGCATTTTGTCTCAACAATCATGAAATCAGTGAAGCAGGTAAACAAGTCTAACAAGATCAACTATGAGCTACTGTTCACTTATGTATCCCCCGCTCTCGCTTATATCAGAACGCGAGCGAGCGAAGGAACAGGACACTTATTATAAATGTTGACTTCAACAAATAATGAACCCTGAAACGAGTAAGTAAAGAGCAGCGTCTCTCCAAGGATTTCAAACAGCATCCTGGTAAACTGCCATTCTGAAACAGCATTTTGCTTCTTGAAATAGCGTCAAAATTCACCCTATACGTTTCGTAAATGGGTCTGTCTCAGAAACTGGGTACTGTGGGGGTCCCCCACTAAATATACTCACAGTCAATAAACTATACGGTTTTGAGTAGTGATGTTGGTTTTAATTAGTGCTGTCAAAGTTAACGCGATAATAACGCGATCTCAATTTAACGTGATTAAAAAAAAAAAATAGTGCCGTTAACGCAAATTCTAATTTGGCCCTGCGAGTCACCCGTAGTTCCTGTTGAGGCTTGTCGCGCGCTGCTTCAATAAGAGTACGTGTGAGTGATGGAGAAAGGCACAGACATATAAACATCCTCGCCGCCATATTGGATGGGGCAAAGTGGAGATTCTTCAACCGTCTCTGGTATAGCGTCTAGACAGGGCCATTATTAAAAAATGTTCTGTTTCCGGTCCACCGGCCGGGTGAGTGCCGTTTGTGCGGGTGAAAATTTTTTTTTTTAACGCCGGTTTTTCGACATTTTTTTTCGGGTTCGTAAATCTAAAATCGAACTTGACATTTCCGCATTCCCAGGGCTTTCCACTAAGGCTCATACTAGCCAGCCATGACAAATAAGTAGCCAGCCGGGGGGAGTAAACACAAAATAAACTCCTGTGCACACAGTTCCCAGGGTTAAATGTATTTTCCACAGACCATTTATTTATTCACTTTACTCAAATACAAAGTAAAATGGCAGTAAATCTTCTTTCTTTTCTTGCGTATTGCATCATGAGGCGTTCCTGGCTTGTAAGTCTTTTATTTTCGGTGCATGACACATTCACGCAGCTGAGTGCACGCGCACACCGCATGTCGGGGCGCGGATGAGTTCCTCTCCCTTGATCAACGGTTCAGTTTGACATTATTGTCAGTCCGTTAGATAAACATTTAATTTTATTAAAATCGAAAATTAATATTTAGAGCCTGTGGGCTACAAAAATAGTCATTAAAGTAGCCGGCTGGACTTAATTGTGTGGCCGGCGCTTGTGGAAAGCCCTGTCGAATCAGCTCTGCGCATACGCCATGCGGCACAAAAAAATGGCAGCCACCATGAAGGAAGGAGATCCGGAGTTTTCAAACATTTGCTGAAGTGTGAAATCGCAAAATGGTATTCTAGCGAACAACAAAATAGTAAAGATTCAGAAAAACAAATCATTCAGTGATCATTTTAATAGTGTAATTTCATCCGAACTAGGCCTAACGCTCGATTTAGAACTACAAAAAGTCCGTGTGTCGGACATTTTAAGTACCTTTTGTAAAAGTTTTGCAAATGTTGCAGTCAGCATTTAAAATGCTAACTTAGTTTTTGTACAAGTTTCAATTGATTAAACCGTCATATTTTATTAAATGTGTCTGCTTTTGTAATAAAAAAAGTACTGAAAGAAAAAGCAAACACAGCATTGCGATTTCTTATCCATCCATATATAATATAAATAAATAAATAAAATAAATCCATCCCTCCCGACTGAAATTTTTTTTGCCCACCCGGTGGACAGGAAACGGATTTTTTTTTTTTAAGGATGGCCCGGTAGCCGAGAATAAAGATGCCTCGTTCATGTGCTGCGTTTAACTGTACCAACAGGTTTACCGTCCAAACGAGATCACATGGGATTACCTTTCACAGGTGAGACTGGAAAAATACTTTTCAATACTGTTCCTTCAGTCTTCAGTTTCCCAGCTCATCTCCAGAATTAGAGAATACAGCGCCACACTATGATGAACGTTTTTGAACGTATGATGAATGTTTTTATTTTTGTTATGTTTTTTTCTCTCTTCTTTTATGGCAAATACTTCTCTTCAAAAGAAACTAATGAAGAGTAAAATAAAACTTTTATTTTCACAGTGATATGCACTTTATTTTTCATCCCTTGGTTTTCTCATCTAATATGGAAGTTATGGATGTCAGTGGCTGTGACAAGACGTGTTATGCTCGGCAATAAAAAAAAAAAAATTTGGTACAAAGCAAGCCCATTCACTTTTTTATGCTGATAAGAGAATTACAATGGTTTTTCATGTGACAAAAATGTGCGATTAAATAGCGATTAATCACGAGTTAACTATGACAGTCGCTAATAAAAGAAAATAGGTCCGCACACTGCTGGATACGCTCCAAAAAATAAACTTTATTTAATTAAAACAAGTAACGTTTCGATCACCCTGGATCTTCATCAGGCATATGGGTAACAGGAAGAGGCTGTGGCCTATATCACATGACCCTACTCTACACCCGCCCAGGCAAGGCACCCAAAGGTGCCAATCAATTAGACAGACAGGTGTCTTAACCTGTACCAGTCATACAAAAGGCAAAACCAAAAAACATTTGCAAGTTTGAAAGATTAAAAAGATGTGAATATAGTACACCAACATATAAAATACATATCACGTGAAAATCAATTACAAAAGAGGTTTTAAATCAAAATGCATATTCATTCCCTTAGGTGCAATGGTGTTCAAGGTATATATATATAAAAAGCCTCGCGTCTTAAAAGGAGATTATCAACATCACCCCCACGTCTAGGTGTAGCAACATGTTCAATGCCAATATAGTGAAGGGTTGCAAGGTTGTGCTTAAACGTGTTAAAATGGACAGCTACAGGGTTCTTCTCATCATTCAACCGTATGTTGCTTCTATGCTCTGCGATGCGCGTTTTTAGACACCTTGTTGTTTTGCCTATATAGGCTAATCCGCAGGGAGATTTAATCATATAAATGACATTTCGTGTATTACACAAAATATATATATATATACACCTTGAACACCATTGCACCTAAGGGAATGAATATGCATTTTGATTTAAAACCTCTTTTGTAATTGATTTTCACGTGATATGTATTTTATATGTTGGTGTACTATATTCACATCTTTTTAATCTTTCAAACTTGCAAATGTTTTTTGGTTTTGCCTTTTGTATGACTGGTACAGGTTAAGACACCTGTCTGTCTAATTGATTGGCACCTTTGGGTGCCTTGCCTGGGCGGGTGTAGAGTAGGGTCATGTGATATAGGCCACAGCCTCTTCCTGTTACCCATATGCCTGATGAAGATCCAGGGTGATCGAAACGTTACTTGTTTTAATTAAATAAAGTTTATTTTTTGGAGCGTATCCAGCAGTGTGCGGACCTATTTTCTTTTATTGTCTGACATTTTTGTCTGGCACCTGCAAAGAGTTTTTGGATGTGTGCACCCTACTCAAACGATTAAACTATGACAGTCACGACAATCGCGATTAAATATTTTAATCGCTTGACAGCACTAGTTTTAATTTGAAATAAAATGACAGAAATACAGATAAAACTAAATCTTTGTGCGCTCACTCTAGGACCCAAACTGTTTTAGTGAAAAGTGCTAAAGACTCAAATTTTTCTTTAGCAATTTCGCTTAGCAAGAAATACTAAAAGAACAATTTTCTTTTTAGCAAAGTAATTTTTTTAAGCAAGATATGTTATACTTCTAAATGTTTCTTGCACTGACATAATATTGAAAAATGAATTGTTATTGTAGTTTGGTGGTGTTTCAATAGTGTTTGCAAGCTTGTTTCCTGCCTTTGTCTTTCCATGTTCTTGATTTATGCTCACAGCATGCTTATTTATTCTTGAATCCTCTTATTTTGATCATTTCATCAACTGTATATATGTAATGAAATTGTGCGTTTAATTTAACCCGCTTAATCTGGTTTACGGAGTCCATATTTTTCATTATAATTATATCTAACATCTGGTGTGATGTGCTTTGCATTCTTTGCTATCTATGCACCTTTTAGCCCTGAGGGCCTCTGCATGCTCTTGCGACAAGGCTTTCGCAGATAGCTTTTCGCAGACAGTTGTAATTTATCGTTGAGCGGGGAGTAATAGGCGTGCGCGATGTTATTCACCGCTACAACGCAAGGGGGCGCGAAGTCGCGAAATCGCTAGGAGTAGTTGGTGGGTGTGGTTAGTGGAGTGTTTATCCTCCGGTTACTTATAATGACTAAAACTGGAGTCGTATAGATGTACGTCCTTCCTCACTTCCTCGATCAACCGCTCTTCGTGCTGCTCCATCTTCGCTCGTGTTTTTAAAAATGCCGGTCGTGAAAACAAACCAAACCGGGAAAGTAGGGAAGCGGAAGTGCGTGTACAGCGGATGTAGAGTGGACCAATCAGAGCCCTCTTGTCTGCGAGGCTTCTGCGGTGGCCACAATTTTTGGGAGGTGCGCGCAGAGCGTCTGCGAAGGGGGGGGGGGCTACGCAGACGCCATCTGCAACACCATCTGCAAGGACTGCGTTGTCAGCATAAATTGGCCTTAAGTCACCCTCTGTAGTATGCTGACTGGCCTGTGTGTGTGTGTGTGTGTGTGTGTGTGTGTGTTTAGGGGGAGGGTGGTGTCTTTATGGGTAGGATAAAGGGAGCTCAGGGAGTTAAAAATCAATGGTTGTTTCTTATAAATTAATCTCATAACCCAAATATAACGATATTCACCATTAATTTCTCAAGTGAAACTTGCAGTCAAAACTTTGAACCATGTGCGTCAAAACGCTCTGAAAACAAGGTACACGGAGTTCTTCCAAAGTTCTGTCAGGGTTGATATGTAGAAAATACGTCTTTAGAATGGTTATATCGTGTTTTTAATCCCTAAATGAGAAAGCTAACAGAATATTCTAATATGTTCTCACTTTTTAGATAAGTTTTTGTCATACGTAAAGTCGGATAATTTATTTTAAACAAACCTCGTTATAATCTTGTTCACTAATGAGCGAGAATTGGCGACATTATCAGCGCAACTCGGAAATTGATCATTTTATATGTAAGGTCCGATGCTATTGGAAGACGTAATTTGCAGTCAACCAATAAGAAGCTTCGAAACCCGGGGGCGTTGGTTATAAATCAAAAACGTCGAAGATGGACACGAAAGGCAGGGCCTGAATTTCATTTTTCAGAATGGGGGGGGGGGGGGGGGGGGGTTATACACAGGGATGAGAATGAAAAATATTTTAAAAGTCTGAAAAAACTGGGGCGGGGCCCAGGCCCATGGGGCTAATGATTTTTGGCCATTTTTTTTTTTTTTACCCCAAAACCATTAATTTTATCAGCAAAAATTTGCAATGTATTTGGAAATAAATTCCCCCTCTTGGTGGACTCCCAGGTGAAAATGATTAATATGGTACAAGAGACTTGTTTTTAATCAATTCACATTTGATGACTTCAAAAAAAAGTCAATGCACCTTTTAATATAAACGAGCTCTACAGTATTATATTTCTGCATTTTAGCTATTCATGTCTTTGAATACTCTAATCCTTTACAATGAAGTGCAAACCAGAAAAAAGTTCTGTCATATAATTCTCTTAAGCTTTCTTCTGATGTTATCATGGTAGCAGGAGGTCTTGCATATTAACATTCAACATCACTCATCACTTCCCTTTCAACTGTTGTGTGGACTAACTAGGTTTTATCTGGACAGGATGTTGTGGAATGTAATACAGATACCATACGGTCAATCTGAAGATCGAGATGGTGATTTTGAGTTAAAGAACAGGCATGTACAATGGGCATTACATATTGGAAATTTTTTTTTTTTTTAAATCAAAAACTATAAGTTCATCTCGGCCTAAAAAATTTGGGCAGACGCTCCCGCGCGGCACATGCCAACAATTCCCCCCCATGAAATGAGCAATAAGTAGGAGAGTTATACATGCTATCATACCTATATTTCTGATGAAATTTTAAGTATGACACTATGATTCTCCCCAACATGCTACATTAGATAAGCTAACCCCATTTATAAAAGATACACACTTGTATATGACATGTAATTGATATATATTTTTTGGGGCGCGCGCTCTCCCTCTGTCATGCCGATCCTGTAGGCTGCACTGACTCAATACAACTGAAAACTCCGGTCCTCGAGAAAAGAGATAAAAGCCCGCCCACACTAGGGCTGCTTGATATTGGAAAAAAATCAATATCACGATTTTTTCAGTAAATATCGATATCGCGATTTTTAAAACGATATTTATACACCTTTTTTTAAAGCCCTGATCATCAACACCCGAGGCACCGGGCCACATTTTTATAGTACAGGCCTCATAGGCTACCTGTCAACCCTTCCCGTTGTACCCTGAAACGCCTTTTACTTAAACTATTTACTGTGCAAGTGCGTACTTTGCATGGGTCCTATCGCCTGCACAAGGCTCACGTTCTCCTCACTCAACATTTCCGATCACAGAGGATGGAGCCAGCGCTGATATTACCAGTGATTACTGCGTAACGTCCACACTGGCTCGTAGCCAGCCAAGGATAAAATCTCTCTCTCACACACACACACACACACACACACACACACACACAACGTAAGCTTGTGTGTTGTTAAGACACCAACATTAAACACGCACAATATAGAGACAAGTCCTTAAGAATTAACATACATGAAAATAGTTTCTCTTCCTTCATCTTCCAAATGTGGACTCCGCTATCTTTTTGGCATGTCAGCATTGAAATACCATTTGCAGAGATATTTCACTCGCCATTAAGAAAAGTAAAAGCAACACATGATTAGGGCTACATGATTAGCAGGGGGACACCGTTTTAAGCGCACGGAATTTTAAAAACAATGTCCGTCTACATCGCGCAATAAACCAGTCCTTAGCAGAACCTACTTCAAAGCATGATGCTAGCTGCAGATGCACAAGTCAAAATCAAATGAACCCAAGTAAACACGCTGCGGCGGGCAACATTAATAACCAAATTGCCTTACCTTAAAACGCTGCCTTGACCACAGGACGACTCGCAATTATTCCACTTAAATCCACACGGTTTAACACAGCTAACACAGCTAGCAAGCTGGATATGTGCTAATATTGTTGTGCTTGTTTTCTTCCGTAGATGCCATTTTTACATTACCCAGTCCCACATCCAAAAATATGACGTAAATATATGTTAATTGTATTATTATAACTATTAGCAAGCAAATCAAACAACATATTAAGAAATCAATATATCAAATCACCCGACACGTATGAAAACAGAAGAACTGATTTTTTTTTTACTGTTGCGGAGATATCGCGGGAGTAGAATGGATGACGTATGCAAGGCTACGGTGTGCCTTAGGGGACAGAAGGGTTCGTTTTACCTTACTGTCACGTCAATGTTATTGTTGTTTTATTGCCATTGTAGAAATATTGTGCACGTCCCTTTCGACAAATGACAAAAAATCGTTTCATATCGATATTATGAATTTTGATATCGTTCGACACCAATATCGATATCGTGATAAAAATACGATACATTGCACAGCTCTAGCCCACACTGAAAGCTGATTGGCTTATTTTTCTGAGTAACCCAATCAAGATGCTCTTTGTCTGGCATACGCTACATGAACAGGCACACAGGCAGTGTTGCCAGATTGGGTGCTTTTAAGTGCATTTTGGCGGGTTTTGAACATATTTTGGACTGGAAAACGTCAGCAGTATCTGGCAACACTGCACACAGTCTCCCTTGCGCACCCCCTCGCGCGCGCACATTCTAAGATGCGTGATGCAGACCTTAACGTTGCGCGCGCACGCTCTTGCTCGCTTCTATCAATATGCAGGAGACTCCCGGAACTTCTGGGAGACTTGGGATGGCTGCGTTATAAGGTGACCACAGATCGTTAATCATTTTTTTCAGGTTGCAAGACAAACTTACGGCCAACGCGCGTCTTTCTCCATGAACGAAAAAAAAAAAGCAGCGATTTGGGAAACACCAAAAAAAATCGTACGTCCGGTTGTGACCTAGGCTTTACATAGCTGCTTCTTCCTCATCTTCATGCACTATTCTTTAAGTGTCACTGCTTCGTTTAATTATAAAAAAAGAAAAAAAAAATCAGTCTGTTCTTAATAGCACTCAATGAATTTATTGACACAACAAGTCTAACTTAAAATCTAACTTAAACCAGTCTGCTGACTTTTCAGGATTCTCTTCACTATGTTTGTGTTATTTGTCTCTTCTTTTAGTGGCCATCTCTAATCAGTGACCTTTGCGTTTTCCTTTTATAACATTTTTATATCATTTTTTTTTATATCAACTTTATCATTTTTCTATTCTCATGTCTGATCTGATCATCCCTGTCCTCTGTTTAATGTCTACAATTAAAATAAGAAAACACTATCAAACTGTTCTTAACACTGAATGAATTTACAAACTCTTGGCCCTTTTCCACTACCCTTTCTCAGCTCACTTCAGCCCGACACGGCTCGCGTTTCGACTACCTCAGAGCAGCACGACTCGGCTCGCTTCAGCCCTACTCAGCGCCCAAAACTCGCACGGTTTTGGAGTAGGGCTGAAGCGAGCCAAACCGAGCCGAGTGAGGCTAGGGGCGTGAGCAGACACTCCCCTGTGCACTGATTGGTGAGGAGGAGTGTCCTCACACGCCCACACACGCTCCGCGAGCACGCTGGGATCTGTAAACACCGTAAACCCGGAAGAAGAATAATTACGAATTACGAGAATTTCTGAAGCCTTATGCGCCTCGCCTCATCTATACGCTCTTGCCAGTATCTGTTGGCGTTGTCGGTGACAACAAACCACAGCACCAAGACCAGCAACACTAACGACTCCATGTCCTCCATGTTTATTGTATACTATCCGGGTCGTGCGACTACCGCTTAAAAGGTCACTGATGTCACCGTTTGTGCCGCCTAACGACATCACGTGACGTCCACCCACTTTCGCTAACTCCACCCAATGTGTCCACCCACTTCCAGCCAGCACGGTTCAGCGCGGTTGTAGTCGAAATGCAACTCCAACAGCCCCACTCAGCCCAACTCAGTCCACATATAGAACGTTAACATGACAACAGTCCTTGTTGACTTTTCAGGATCCTCTTATACCATATAGCCCTGTCTCCTGTGCCATATGCCATCTTTAATTAAAAAAAAAAAAAATCAAATTGTTCAACACTGATTCAACAATTCATCTTTGCCGAGTGCAGGATTCTTGTACATATGTAGTCTTTCCTACTCTTTCTCCTAGTGGTCATCCCTTTTATCAGCATTAGTGTCCTTTGCTTTTCCTTGTAAATACTTTTCTCTTATAGCCATGCTCTGATCTAATCCCCTTCGCAACGTCGACGTTAACGTTAGCTGTCTTATCCTGTGTATTCTCAGCAGTATTCTCAACGGTATCACTCACACTGCTATTACCACCATCGGATTCAGGAGTTTTCCTCTTAGCAGGGGAAACTTCTGCCACTGCACTTGTACGTTTTAGCCAGCGGTCCATGTGTTTTACAGCAAAAGTCCGAGAGAGGAAGAGTGCGCGCGCTGTATCTGTGTGTGTCTGCGAACTGTCTGTGTCTGCTGTTTTTTTCCTGAGTAGGCTACGGGGGGAGATAAGAGGGGGGTCAGTCAGTAAAAGGAGGGTTAAATTCAAGTAACCTTGAGAACAGAAGGTAGTCGCGCATTCACACTGATCCATTATTAGATTGACGTTGTCAGGCAATGCAGTAATGTGTGCAGGAATCTCTCGCATTAGAATCGTTAAAGGTGCGGGAATTAAAAAAAATAAATAATAATATGCGCGATACCCGCAATCCCGCGCCCAAATTCAGGCCCTGAAAGGTACCGTTTATCTTGAGAAATCGCAATTGTTTGATGGATTTTGCTTAAACTTTAAATGACTTTCGCATAAAATGCGAATACAGATGATTTTCTTTTCGCAAATTGGAATAAAACTTCGCAATTTGCGGACGTGCGAGCGGCTAGCGTGAGCCCAGTCTTTGATGTGAATACTCTATTCAGAATTTGGCAAAAATTCGGCAAATTTGTGGAAAAATGGCGGCTTGATCTGGAACATGATAAACGGTCGACTACATCGCATTCCCTTAAAAAGGTTGTAGTCCACTGAAAAGTCTACAGTTATCACTGATTGTATTTTAAGTTGCAACTTTATACACCTAAGGATTGGTGCGCTCACAGAATAATCATAACCGTAATAAAACATCATGCAAAATATTTCATCACCGTTGTAAAGCTAGCCGCACACTACGCCGATTTTCAGCGTACCGAGCCAGCTGAAGTCGCGAGTCAGGCGTAAAGACTACCGTATTTTCTGGACTATAGACCGCACCTGTATATAAGCCGCATCCGCTCTATTTTTTAAAAAAAATTTAAAAAAAAGATATACAAGCCGCACCGGGCTATAAGCCGCAGATATCCATGTTGAAAAATTAGATATTTACTGCATGTACAGAACGATTTTGTACTGTAAATGTACATGTATGTACCTGAACAGATTCTTTCCGAACAGTGCCTTTTAACACGACAGCAACTTTGCTGATTAAAACGGAACAGAACCAAGAGAAAATAACCGGTATTTATTTACCTTCATTTCTCCTGTGTTTGAAACCACAAGTCACTTTAATCATCTTCGCTGGATTTGAAAATAATTACCAGTTAGTAATTTGTCGTGCGTGTTCTATCTGCTAAAGATCTGCTAATTCTTCTTTGCATTGATTTTTCGCCTATCTTGTTTTTGATTCTACTTCCGGTTAGAGCGCCCCTAGCGGTGGAAGAAAAATCCACAGAATAGCCGCACCTTTGTATAAGCCGCATGGTTCAAAACCTAGGAAAAAAGTAGCGGCTTATAGTCCAGAAAATACGGTAGTTTTCGATGGTACCGACTCATCTCACAGCTGATTCGAAAAACTAATCGGGAGCCAGACTGATCGGTGAGAGTCGCTAGCAATAGCCAATCATATCTTTCGCATATAACACGTGACATCATTAAACACAATTTCTAGCATGAGAAATACGTGTCACTAGCACCTAATGCAGGTATATACTGTAATTCCATAGACTGAAGCTTTATCCATAGACACAGTGGGCTGGAAAGCCACTCTGCTCAAGTTGTGTGGCTGAATTCCAAATCGCTTTAACTCCCCTATATAAGTGCACTATTTAAGGTTGGGAATAATAGCTCATGCAGCCTAGATAGTGCGCTACATATTCCATGTTGTGTCATTTGTAATTCAGCCTGTAGCATCTTCAAGTGTTGGATTTAACAGTAACTATATCCAATAGCCAATCACAAAGCTATTAAGTTGTCACGTGATATTTAGTGGAGTGTTCGTTATGATGCTTAGTTTGCATAATCTCGTTTGGTGTCGCTTCAATCGCGACTGCACTCGTCAACAGTCGTGAGTTAGTCAGGGATATATGTGCGTGCCCTGTCGGGAGTAGGCTCTGAAATGGGTCGGTTCGGTACCACGTGTATCGGCGTAGTGTGCAGCTAGCTTAACTCCATTTTCCGCAGACCCAAAACTAATACCAGAGACGCCGACCTTTTGTGAAATCAATGTGTAGTGACACATGCATATGAGCGGAGCACCTGCAGGGCACGTAGCGAGCCCAATCCAGCTGGGGGTTCAGGGGCCGCTGTAATCCCCCCGAGAAAATTTTGGAAATTGGTGCTTTTTTAGGGCCATTCCGAGTGAATACAGGGGACGAAAACGAACTGGGACATGTTGGTTTTGGGGGGAGAAAATTGATTTTTTTTTTTTCCAATTATCTGAAAAATAAAACCAAACCACAAAATCACTCATGATTTTCTCATGACTGATACTCATAACTCACCACATTCACACAAAGTAAAGACTTCTCTGGTAATGTGTATACAATCAACTTTCAAACAGTGAATATTATTTTCTTAACTTTACTACACAAATGCAGATTACATGCCATCAATGTTTATAGAGAATATGCTGGAACACTCAATTAGCAATACTCAAATTAGTTGTACTGGAACATGTATTTCCTTTTTATTCCCATGATTAATGTCAAGTCGCTTTGATTACTTTTAATTATCAACTTCCTTTCACTTTTAATCTCAAGTCAGATTACTTATTCAGTTCTGATTGATTTACTTCAGAAGATGACTCTCAGTTCCAACAGGGTTTCGTTTCTTTTTGCGAATATATCGTGAAATGCTCATTGCATATTCGGAACATGGCGTTTTAGGTGGATGACAGCCCTGATTTCATGTTTTGAGCGATAGTTTGTGAGGTTACAACACCCCGACAGCCCCTCAATACCTAGTGACATGAGCTGCTCGACATTCCATCGCGGCATCGATAATTAATTCGCGCATGCGCAGAACGCTTGTCAACAAAGATGGTGGCGCCCATCGAAGCAAACTTTGACCATAAATACAGTCAAAATATTGAATTATCAAGCGATAATTGGCCTCAAATGTACCGAACACCGGCAAAATATTGTGAACCCTTATAGATTCACGCGTTTCGAACCGCATCCATGCTAAAATCGTATGAATCCCATATAAACTGAATAGACGGTCGTAGCCTCGTAGTGCTACTGTCAAAAACGTAGTGACTACGCACGAATCGTAGTGATTGGCATCTCTGCAATACGGTCGTGTGTTTTGATCTAAATGGAAAGCCTCAGGGTCGAGGTCACTACCTCACCAAAAGTAGGAACTTAAAATCACTACCCCATAAAAAAAAATTGTTATAAATCTGCGATTTTGTTTTTTTAAAGCGAAAGCTGAAAGTTAGGTATAGAATATGTTTCTTACAGAATATGTTACGATGGTAGCTGGTCTTGTAGGAATTTCTGAGCTATAAAATGAGTTGTGGTCTGTTTTTTACCGTAGCGTGTTATTTGTGTGCGGGGAAGGACACACATTAACAATTTGCATGTGTAGAATGGA
Source organism: Neoarius graeffei (assembly GCF_027579695.1). Classification (NCBI taxonomy): domain Eukaryota; kingdom Metazoa; phylum Chordata; class Actinopteri; order Siluriformes; family Ariidae; genus Neoarius; species Neoarius graeffei. The sequence continues at coordinate 52,016,203 of NC_083593.1, forward strand.
ATTTTCCACTCCAGCAGTTAGAAGTTGATCGTGCTTCCATTTGCGGTCTGTTACGCGGGTGATCTGTTCGGACGTTATCAGTGGAAAGGTGAGTTTTGACGGTTTTATTTTGTTTTAGTCTTGCAGTATAAGGCAATAGAATGGTTCTTTTTCATCTTACTTTCATATTTCGTCGTGTTTGCGTATTTTTGGCCAATATTATGCAACCATGGTCAATTTAGTTCGAACTTTTGATAGAATCTACGGCCAGTCATTTTGCCCCGCCTCGCGCTCCGTCCGGTGCGGTAGCGATGTCCCGTTGCTCGCGCGCCGCAGCAGAGACCCGCGCGACCTTCAGCTGGTACAGTCGCTGTTCTTTTACCACCGCCGTTATTCTCATCTTTCCGGTGTGTTCTTGATTTTTCCATTGTGTCCTATTTCGCCATCAAATCCCCAAAATGTATCATATTATTCATATTTAAGTGAATAATCAATTCAGTCATCATAACTTGGCATTTTTAACCCAAGCAATCAAAAAGAGGAAATTTATTCAATATTTTCACTCATCTGTAGCAGGGCTTTGAACCGGTTCAAGGAACGAAAACGAAAACCGGGAACTTTTTCTATTTCACATGGAACAGAAACGAAACCAGAAACTTTATTATTTTTTTATGTTCCGGAACAGAAACGCTTATTAAAAATAATGGTAACCGGTTAATACCGTTTTTTATTTCGTTCCTCAAAGTTTCTGTAGCCTACAAATAGTCATTCTTCTCCTGCGCAAGTTTCTATGACCCGCTGGGGTTCACTACCTGTGTGACGTTCGCTGACTGAATGGAGAGAGCGGGAGGGTGGACTACTAGTGAGTAATTGCATTACTGAGCGTCTCTGAGCAAAGAAGAGCCTGAATGATGCAACCTCCCTATTGGCTGTTTATAAAAATGTATCAGTTGTTGCTCTTCCCACGGGAATCATCGCGGGCTCGAGAGACGAGACCTGACGAGTTAGTTCGTTGGTAGCAGAACAAAATGTCTGGACACAAATCGGGTTTACAGAAAAAGAAAGAAAATAAACGGAGGGTCGAAAATACAAAAAAGGAGGCAGAAAATGCAAAACGAGTTTTAAGGTAGGACAAATGGTTACATTTCTGAGGCAGCCCACCATGGCTGCCTGCAGGCTTATTTATTATAGCCCATTTAGTTAAAATAGTTGATATAAAATGTTTATAGTTATAGTTATGTGATGGTTGTCCTGATTTAGACTGGTGTTGTTTTTTTTGGGGGGGTGTTTGCACGATGTTGCACCCGGGTCCAGATTAGGGCAGAACCGGCCCTGGCTACATTTCAGGTGTAGTTTGTTTTATGTATGTATGTACTTGCATAGATGTGTACTTGGTCTTCCAATATGGCGCCTAACAAAATCTCGCGGCGCGGTGACGTCATGCGGTAGCCCTCTATAGGGCCTGACTAGCCTTTGGTAACACACTAAACGAATTCTCTTTCATTTTTGGCACTTTTTCTGTTTGTGTAGATGGGAAGACATACTGAGAATCCAAATCACCAACATTTGAAATAATAATTGTTTTGAATTATTTCTTGTCTTATTTAATGAAGGTTGTAATAGAATTAGCCTACATTTGGCTTAAGCTGGATGAGACAGAGACATAATTTTATAGCCATTTGTTAAACAGCTGACAGGGAACGTAATTAACCGTTCCGGGAACGAAATTTTTTTTGTTCTAACCGGTTCGGGAACGTCTATTTAATGGTGGAACCCAAAACCGGAAACGTTAAAATTCCGTTTCTGTTCGGAACGAACCAATAGGAAAAAAATTCCGGTTCAAAGCCCTGATCTGTAGCCTGGCAAGCCAGACTAAATGTGAATATTTAGTCTGGCCTCGCTCGTAGACATTTCCAAAGGGTGTGGGAGGAACAACCCGCTGTCTTTCAAACTGTCTCTGTGTGTATAGGCCAACGCTCTGACCAATCAGTGCAACAGTGACTGTGACGTAGTCAGAGCGACAGAAAGCAGTGGGGAGACCTTGAAATAAATAATTTTTCAAAATGCGTATTAATTAATAAACAGGTTCTAGATATTAAGAAGTTTGGAGATAATGACCACAAGTTTGGAGTCTGTACCACATACTGAACATACACTTATTTTTTTCAAGTGTTTTTCAAGGGTTTGCTTAAACTGTTTTTGAGAGTTTTTATTTAGTGGTGTTTGGTGAAATAATTTCCCTTAAATTTAAAATAACGGGAAAATAAGAAACAATCAAAAAGTAATGTTTCAAAGCTGTTTATTAATTCTTCGTACTGCACAAACTAGCCCCATCCTTTTGGCTACGAGCGGAGCCAGCTGGTAGATCAGACTTTTGCCATAGCCGGTCGGCAAAACAGCGAAAACGTCCTTCTTGAAAAGGAATGAGCGGAGAGCCTCTTCCTGCTCATGTTTCAACGAAAACTCCAAGTCTAATTCTTCTAAAACTGATTCCAAAGCGGAGTCAAACGCGCGCTGTTCACTAGCCGTAGCCATCTTTCCTGTTGTGCTTTCTCCAGCGTCGCGCAGCTTTGTCGTCACTCCTGCAAAAGCCCGCCCAAAGAATCCAAACAAAAACCTTGCGTTGTGATTGGCGGGCACGATTTGATGCCCGGGGTGTTTTTGTTTATATGGTGCGAGGCTAGACCCACTCGCTAGGCAAAAATATTTTTGGCCGCTAGGCGGGTGGGTCTAGTTTACTAGGCTAACTCATCTGTGAAGGAGGGGCTTTAATTCTTCATGGAGTTATTTTATATGGAAATCAAATTTTACAAAAGCATTTGAATTGTAATCAAAACAATTTTCCACAGTGGAGGCCAGATAAAGCAAGATACTATCTTTATTCTTATTAAACACGACAAAAGAAACATGGAGTGTTAGGTAAATGCAAAAAAAAAAAAAAAAAAGTGAAATTAGAAAATTTATTTTTTGACCATAATGTCCCAAATGAGAGAGCAGTTTCTGAGACGGAACCGTAAACAGGAAGTCGATGTGCGACAGACCTGAAAACGGTATACACTAGGGCTTTGACCTTGGCCCAAAAATCATATTCGAAGTTCGTTTGGAAATTAATCTAGACATTCGAATAGTATTCGAACTTTTATTAATTATATTATTCTTAAATGCCTCACTAACACCTCGGCATCAAAATTAAATATGATATTCAGTCCACCAGGGGGCAGTGTTCAGTCAATGTCAATAAGATTACGTGCAGGAAATATGAAATATTCAGGCGTGTTTTTACAACCACTACTAATGAAACGTGCAGTGTCGTAGTAATTGGCATTATACCGGCTGACACTTTTAACGTTACATAATCCACAAACTTCGTCGTTTGTCCGTTGCCTTTTGTGTGTGAAACGCTGTTCCTTCGGTTTCCTGGTTGCTTGTACTGATGAAAGCCTCTAAACTGTAGCCTCACTGACAATCAAAGGGGAACGTTTACAAAATGAGCAGGTACTGCTAGGCCTACACCTAATCTGTGAGTTTATAACACTGCCGTTCCGAGCCCATTCGTGTTGGCTTTTGAGAATGTTTGTTTTGAATGAGACCGGTGTCAGCTGTCATGTCACTGCTTCCTGCTCGCGTCTCTGATTCACAATTCAAACAAACATGGACACGATATGTTATAAGATCACAGATTAGTTTTACGTGCTCACTTCGTTAACTTATGAACTTCATGGTATGTAAATTCCACCATGTGTAGGCTAAATTAATTTAGGCCTATAAGCTACTTGCAAGAAGGTCCTGGGTTCGAGCCCCGGGGCCGGCGAGGGCCTTTCTGTGTGGAGTTTGCATGTTCTCCCCGTGTCCGCGTGGGTTTCCTCCGGGTGCTCCGGTTTCCCCCACAGTCCAAAGACATGCAGGTTAGGTTAACTGGTGACTCTAAATTGACCGTAGGTGTGAATGTGAGTGTGAACGGTTGTCTATGTGTCAGCCCTGTGATGATCTGGCGACTTGTCCAGGGTGTACCCCGCCTTTCGCCCGTAGTCAGCTGGGATAGGCTCCAGCTTGCCTGCGACCCTGTAGAAGGATAAAGCGGCTAGAGATGAGATGAGGCTACTTGCGCAAATAAGCTAATAGTTTTTTTTTTTATCAACTATCCCAAGTTGACAAAAATAACAGCGCATGAAAGCATTACTGCGCAGTGTCGCATAGTCTACGTTAGTAATTTCATTTCTTATAACATCAGGTGTACAAAAATCACAGACCCCTCTCGCAGCCCCCTCTCACCTTCGAGCACTCCCGCGTGCAATGTCTTCAAGTGGGCCCTCAAGTTTGAAGTTGTTGATTGATAGGCCAATTTGTTTCCACATATTTTACAGGTAACCTTTTTTTTTAAAAATCGCATTCTCCATCTTTTTTTTCGAATCCAAAATAGCGCCACACATCACTTTTTAAATTCTCCGGAGTGCAAATCTCCAACGTGCTAGCATCTGACTCCATTGTTCAATGCGTGCCAGCTTGACGCTAACGTCTACAGGTGCCCAGATAAGACACAAGACAATGACCTTCGCGATTCACATAAATTCCACAGACGTTAAAAAAAAAAAAACAAAACCCTGCGACCTGAACTGAAAACGTTTACAACCACATTCACAAAAATAAAAGAATTATGCCTAATGATACCATATACAGGTTCGAATATTTAGAGCTGCCTAATATTCGTTCGAACATCTCTTTTTTTTTTTCACAACATTCGAATTGCAGGGATGTGATTTGGGGCTGGTGAAATTATCTGAAAATTTTAGCTGGGGGTCTGGGGGCCACAGGCCCCCAGCTGGTCCAGGGCAGCACCCTGGTGAGGGGACAAGGGGGGAAGCCCCCCAAAGCTCCTGGGTTTTGGGGTTTTCTGACTTAAAAATTGTACTAAAATGGCAAGCAAACACACAAGAAAAAAAAACTTGTCATGATTAACAAATTCAAGCCAATTTAAATGGTCAACATGCAACTCTGACACACACACACACACACACACGCTCTCTCTCTCGCGCTCTCGCTCGCTCTAAAAAGCGCGTTCATTGGTTGTTACAGAGCGATGGGCCAATCACGTACCTCGTTTCATCTCAATGACGGAATTGCGTAAATGACGTAATTACGTCAATGAGATGAAACGAGGTACATGATTGGCCCATCGCTCTGTAACAACCAATGAATGCGCTTGCTTCAAACAAAGAGTTGAAAGATGGCAGCCTCCGTGATCGAGGCGTAAAGATGCAAATCCAAGGCTGCCATCTTTCAAACAAAGTCGGAACGAATAGGATACGAATGTGGATTTGAGGGAAAAATCGGAAGCATTTTTTTTTTCAAGTTTTGAGGTGAAAAAAGCGGAATTCCCCGAATTCGCGGAAAAATCACATCCCTGGAATTGTATTCGAATATCGAAGTTCGAAGTCAAAGCCCTAGTATACACGGTACAGAACCCCAAGCTGAAGCTCGGTACCAAGTGGCTATGATTTGTGGTTGCTGAGAAAAAGGGCGTTTTGGACAAGGAAGTAAACCAACCAAGTAAACCAAGCCAAGTAAAATTGTAACCTTTCAACGCGTCAAAAGAGTTCTAGCGCCCTCGTCCTGTTTTACCGTTCGATCGATCACATATCGGCTTAAGCTAGTTAAAGATCCCACAGAAGAGAGCGCACTCCGCCTGCCAGCCTCATGGAACGCAGTGTTTAAGGCTCCGGATGTGTTTTACTTCCATTTATGAGGGAAAGGAACATACACCCTCCCGACAGTCAGTGCGTTATTCGCTTGTAAAACACATTTGCAAACTGGTAGACTGAGTTAATCATCACATGCAAGATTTGCAATTAATCAAATGAATTGCATATATTATTATTCTTCATGAATTACTACAGTTCTGAATTTCAAATTTTAAAAGTCTGGATTTTGGAGAGATGAGAGATGATGGAGACTCTTTTGGTGGAACACAACGGAGCAAAAATATTGGCACTGTGGGTTGGCATTGGGTTTTTGTCCCCACCAATATTAATCCCAAACCTCCGCCCTTGCCTACATGTTCTCGCGTTCTAATTGGTGTTACTTTTATCCAAATGACAGCTGGCAATACGTTGTTACTTTGCACTTTTTGTTTCTCTGGGTGCTAATCTTTGAGAAACTGGATTGGCAGAATGTTGCCTGTGAAGAAAATGCCTTTTTTACCCTGTGCCAAGTTAATATTTACTTAAGTGCAATTTTTAAGAGCCATAGATTGTACTTTATTTATTGTTTTTGTTGCGAGTGGTTTTGTTTGATTGTTCTTTTTAGGTGATTTATTCATATTTATATATTTTTTACAGTCCACTGTTGAATTGAATAAGCTGACTTAATTAAAAAAAAGTTTACTGTTCTTTGAAAGGGTGTATTTGCATGATTATTTTACTAATGGCATAAAATTGTCTTGAAAAGACGTCAACAATGTCGTTTATTGCAATAATTTGAGACAATATATTGTCCAACAAAACGTGTTATCGTGACAGGCCTATATCCCCAGACTAATTAACAGCTATTCCACGAAATCAAGTCATACACGAGCCAAGAGCTGACGAGGCGTGTAGCAGCGAGAAAGGCACTATATACATTGAAATAATTTTAAAAATTATTCTTACCACCACCACATTCACTGGATTTTGAGAAACCGAGCTTTTTTTTTTTGCAAATTTGATATATTAAAGCTTTACACAAAACTTCAAACAAAAATCATTTCTGCTTAGTCGAACTTCTTAAAAAGCCCATCAATGGCTGCATGAATTGACTTTTTTTGTAGAAAGTGCCATCTTGCTGTCGTGCAGAGGTATAGAATAGCTTTAGACGTTTATTTAACTCGTCCTTGGACATTTCAGTTCTGTAATTTTCAAACTTCTTTGAGCTTTTGAAGCAGTGTTAAAAAAAAAAAAAAATTAAATTGTAATGCTTAAAGCAGATATGCGGAGCCATGGCCTCACTTTCATTCATAAACGCCTTGAGACCAAGAATGGCACAGGAATAGTTTTAAGCGTTAACAAGAAATCTAATAATTTTTATGATTAAAAAGTGATTTATATTAGGTAGCGGTCTGAGGCCATCCTTAAAAAAAAATGTTTCCTGTCCACCGGGTGGGCAAAAAAAATTTCAGTCGGGAGGGAGGGATTTTTTTTTTTAATTTTTCTTCATTATATATGGATGGATAAGAAATTGCAATGCTGTGTTTGCTTTTTCTTTCAGTACTTTTTTATTACAAAAGCAGACACATTTAATAAAATATGACAGTTAAATCAACTGAAACTTGTACAAAAACTAAGTTAGCATTTTAAATGCTGACTGCAACATTTGCAAAACTTTTACAAAGGTACTTAAAATGTCCGACACGCGGCCTTTTTGTAGTTCTAAATCGAGCGTTAGGCCGAGTTCGGATGAAATTATACTATTAAAATGATCACTGAATGATTTGTTTTTCTGAATCTTTAATATTTTGTTGTTCGCTAGAATACCATTTTGCGATTTCACACTTCAGCAAATGTTTGAAAACTCCGGATCTCCTTCCTTCATGGTGGCTGCCATTTTTTTGTGCCGCACGGCGCATGCGCAGAGCTGATTGGACAGGGTTTTCCACAAGCACCGGCCACACAATTAAGTCCAGCCGGCTACTTTAATGACTATTTTTGTAGCCCACAGACTAAATATTAATTTTCGATTTTAATAAAATTAAATGTTTATCTAACGGACTGACAATAATGTCAAACTGAACCGTTGATCAAGGGAGAGGAACTCATCCACGTCCCGACATGCGGTGTGCGCGCGCACTCGGCGCATGCTCAGCTGCGTGAATGTGTCATGCACCGAAAATAAGAGATTTACAAGCCAGGAACGCCTCATGATGCAATATGCAAGAAAAGAAAGAAGATTTACTGCCATTTTACTTTGTATTTGAGTAAAGTGAATAAATAAATGGTCTGTGGAAAATACATTTAATCCTGGGAACTGCGTGCACAGGAGTTTATTTTGTGTTTACCCCACCGGCTGGCTACTTATTTGTCATGGCTGGCTAGTATGAGCCTTAGTGGAAAGCCCTGGGAATGCGGAAATGTCAAGTTCGATTTTAGATTTACGAACCCGAAAAAAATGTCGAAAAACCGGCGTTTAAAAAAAAAAAATTTCACCCGCACAAACGGCACTCACCCGGCCGGTGGACCGGAAACAGAACTTTTTTTAATAATGGCCTGAGTGAATGACCTTGACATCCGTAACATCACAGCAGGAAGTCTATCGGTCTCATCGCCATTTACGCTATACTAAAACACAGAGCTGACTGCAACTCCGAGCCTCCATTTTGAGCTAATTTATCGCCATGCCACATTGATGCGGCGTTTTTTTTTTGAGTAGTTTTTATTTCATCCTCGGTTGGTTCAGTAACACGCGCCACCAATTTGTTTTTCTCTACTCACGGTATATGAGCCGATATCCTAGTAGTAGAGGAGCCAATCAGAGCATGCGATTGCTCATATCCAGTGAATGTAGACAGAATGATATCTATTAATGCTATTAGTTTTACCTAATGTTAGACCAAGATGAGGCTAATTGCTATTGGATTGCAACCATTTAATTTATTTAAAAAAAAAAAAAGTCCTAATTGTTCGGTCTGCCGTCAACATTATAATGCAGCAATAAATCTAAAATATTAGACAGAGCCTAATCTAGGAATTTGAAAATAGGGGACAGATCCCTCACTAGTTGTAGAAACAGGGGACAGAAAATATTAACACGGGTAAAAATATCCCTCATTTGTTCCAGTTAGTGGGGACAGAAAAATAAGTAATACACTGGTAGATATCTTCAAGAGTACATCTATAAACAGAACAGTTCTATTAATCTTTACTTTTAGAATATCATTAACATAATACTAAATTGAACTTTCAACAAGAAAAATTAAACAAATTACTCAAAAAAAAAAAAAAAAAAAACCTAGCAATCAATCATGTAGAATGTGCAAGATTACCAGGACTACAAAAATGCAGAAAAATAGGCTTTACTTATCCAAATGCACCTGTTGGTTCAAAAGTTAAAGTGCAGAGAACCTCACAGCACAACATGAAGTTACCTTAAAATATAATATAAATGCCTCAGCTTTCATGTAAGAAAAAAAACTATTAATACTAGTACTGTGTGCAGGCAGTCTCTCCTGAAGACTAAATTAAACAATAATTATAAACTAATAAAATAAATGGCTCAGGCTTCATAGAAGAAAAAAAAATTTGAACAGAATCTCACAGTATGATGCTGAAGCTGCCAAAACAATGGAAAATAAGACACCATTTTGGCAAAAATGTTGGCATCCATTAATTTCTTGTATTAAGTAAAAAAATAAAGTGCGCACAGTCCTTCACTGTAAACATAACACACTTTCAGTAACAGAATTTAAGCCCATAAACACTGACTCGCACATCATGCAATGTTGCCAGATACTGCTGATGTTTTCCAGCCTAAATATGTTCAAAACCCGACAAAATGCACTTAAAACCGCCCAATCTGGCAACACTGCGCACATGCTGCTTCTCTTGAACGTATACACGGAAGTAAGGCGGAAGGTAGCGTGTCGACGTCACCGCAAGACGACGCCAAATTTGCGGGAAAGTTGCGGTGATTGGATAGAATTGCAACACCGCGCTGAATTCGCGGGGATTGGTTGAATTTGCGTTGAAGTTGCAAATCGCGAAATCCTGGAGGGTCTGAATGTTATGTTTGGATGAGACAGAACGATATGCCATGTGCTTTTGGTTATTTTTAAAACACTTCACACGATTGGTTGAGATACACTGTCTTCCGGTTCAGTGACCAATGATATAATAGTTCACAAAACTGTTTTACCCACTAAATAAACCATTCGGAATACTTCGGTCCTTTCCGATATTTTCCGATTGGTGTGTAAACAACGCTATATTTACCGCAGTGCTTGCTAGCGGGTGCTGACAAATTGATGCGCACAAGATTCAGTAAAACACGACTACACGCTCTCTACTTATAAATGCGCGACAAAATGAATAGATGTGCGATATCACTCTCGCGCCCAAAAAGTAGATGTGTGACAGACAGATAAAAAAAAAAAAAACACGTATTACGCGCCCTAGATTAGGCTCTGTTAGAGCTTTACACTTCGGCTGCTGTACATCAACATGCCAAATGTCTATATTTGGCCCATGATCTCGTTTAAGGTGACCTATATTCTCTATTTTGTGCCTATTATTATTAATAATAATAATAATAATAATAATAATAAGGAAAACACAAATGTGAAGCTCCTTTGGGGAGGGATGGATGATTAGATAGGATGGGAGGAAGAAAGAAAAGCACTGCCTGTTGATTGACATTGCAGTACCAGGAAGAGATGACCGGGTTAAGGAGAAGGAGGACGAGAAGAAAGATAAAATACCAGCCCTTGAAAATGTGAAATAAAGTGGACGTTATTCCAGTCGTTGTTGGAGCCCTTGGCGTGGTTACAAAAAAGATCCAAAACTGGACCTCAAAGACTGTGTTAAAATTCGAACTGAGCAAGCCTCAACGCCAGGCGTTGCCCGAATGCCTGATTTACCTGACCAAGACGCTCGGGCAGAAATATTTTAGCGAGTTTGGCCCGTTCAGGCACACCTATGGTCGGCTTCTTTAAGCACAAAAATGATTTTCGAGCGAGTACATTACAAAAAACAAGACGTATTAACCAGCACCTTCACCTCCCCTGTGATCGCCGTTTTGTTTTCTTCCCGATTTGTAACGGCGATTCTGATCGGCTCGCGTGCTCATTTGTGCTTTTCATCACTATGAGTGGTCGCTGGTACCTTCTATGTTTTTCCGGGTTGACTTCAGGACGTTCGCATATATATATATATATATATATATATATATATATATATATATATATATATATATATATATATGCAAAAAAGCTAGTGCAAGTACATTCAATGAACGCAAAGACATGCCTTTGTCTCTCAAATACTAAACCACACCCTCTACAGTAAATATACACATCATTTACATAGTGAATTATCCCATACATAAATCCATCTTCCCCCACTTATCACTGGCCCATCAAGAGAGTACTGCAGTACAGACTCCTGCTTCTATAATGTTTTATACAACTAAAAACAGCTTTGCAGTACTGCTACGTCATTGTTTGACAAAATAGCTACAGCTATAAATAGCAGCACATGCGTCAACTCTCACTTCTGCTCATACATCTGCCAATATCTTTAGAAACTTAAATTAAATTAATTCAATAACGAGATGGAGATTGGGTAAATGGTGAGCTTTAGCTTTGAGAATTTACCTACAACGGATTAAACAGCTAAAAAAAAAAAAAACTGCCAGTGAAGAAACCACTAAAGATGATGTTCATACATGTAAACAACAGAAGTAATTAATTAAACACTTAATATTTAAAAACGTACAACTTAAGTGGATTTCTGACAGCTAGTTAATAAGCCTATGCACATCCGGCATGGAAGTTTGAAGAAAATTTGTAAAGCAGATAAATATCCATGAACGCTCCACGTCTCTCCATCTGTAAGGGGCCATGAGTGTAATTTAGCCAAATTTCCAAGGTTAGAAAAACCCCTATAGACCCGGAACAGGAAGAGGTAGAGCATGACACTTAGTGAGGAAAAGTGATGCCCTGCCACCCTGAACAAAAAATAAATAAATAAATAAAATAAAAAATATTGTGTTTTGTTTTGTTTCATAAACAAATCCAAACAATACACATTTGTTTGTATAAAATCAATCAAAAAAAACCCCCAAATATAGAGGTTTAACATCATACACAAACTGAGCAGCAGCATTCAAGCTAAGGATGAGCTCTGTAGTAGAAATAGAGCGCCAAGGCTGGTTAAACTGACCGTCTTCTGCAGCCTCTGGTGGTGTCTAAGGTGGGGTTTACGTTAGACCGTATCAGCGGATCATCAGATTAACATTTTTAAAACGATTTGCGTGCACACAGCAACACCAATACACGGATACGCTCGGCTCCGCAGGCATCCTGCGCTCAATCACTCCGCCCTGAACAGCGAGTGCCCTCTGGAGGGTGCGCATGCCGGCCCTGCGCAGCTCACAGAGCGCGCGAGTGAAGTGCACAAGCAGTGATTCGGGACTGAGCCGCTGTGTGAGAGATCCCAGCGCATATCACTTACCACTTGCAAGTGGAAGGATGGCAAGCCTAAAGACAATCATAACTACACAATGGGCAGTATTTGCATCAGTATTTGCAGTATTTTCATACTTTTATACTCTTTAATGAAAGGTGATACAAGGCGGAAGTCCGCGCCGTTTTTCAGCAGTCGCGTCACATGACCAAACGCCAGCGAATCAGGAAGGTGGATGTCACAGTGACGTTGTCCAATGACGACGCCAGCTAGAGCTCAGCACAGTGTATCCGCGTATTCTCAATGTTTACACAGCACCGGACCAGACACGATCTGGATTGAATACGTGGACCCTGGCGGATTCCCGTTTCCCGGCGTTTTAATGTAAACGGACAGTGCATCCGCGAAGAAAACGAGACAGATACGGTCTAATGTAAACTTGGCCTAAAAGCAACCAAAGGGCTCCATTTGACCAGTTTAATGTGGTCGTATAATGAATAATGTCCTGGTCCTGGAAATCTGGAGTCATCAGACTTCACAAGTTCAAGCTCTCCATAAAAGAGCGCAATCACGTCCTCTGTATATTTTAACTCTGAGTTTCACCATCGACCTTATAAAAACAATATACTCTCCGGTGCGCTCCGGTTCACTGCGAAATGCCACGAATGAATGTAATGAATCGAATCGTACCGTCAATCGCTACATGCTGACATTTTATAAGAGTTTATTTACAGCTAAAAACTAAATGCAAAATGCTAGATGATTGCAGCTAAAGCTGACAAACAGTTTCTGGTATTTTTTTTGCTGTTATGGTGTAATATGTACACAACACGCGTTATGGATATCTGGCCATAACCCCTTCCTCCCCCCCGTCAGGTGATGGTTAGTAGGAAACGACATCATGATGGTGCATTACACACGATCTCACACAAGCCTAGCGGGTAGCTTTTGGTTAGCCATTTCTTTAACGATCACTGGGTTAGATCTGCTGAAATATTTGGGCCACGTAAAACGTTAAAATGTGTTTTAAAACACCTTCGGGGAGGGGAGGGGGGGGGGGGAACAAAAAAACCAAAAACCACACACACACTGCTTGTTCTGTAATCAAAAGCTTCAAACCTCGGACATTTCTGAACACAAAACTCTTCTGTGCCGAATTCCCTGCTTCATCATTTGTTTCTAATGTGGTGGAAACCACATCCTTCCGAACTGCATGGGGTGCACCCTGGCACACATTATCGAACATGTAAAGTGGCAAAAAAAACCCAACATGCTTTGAGGCAGGGTGGAAGTGGGGAGGTGATGAACACTGACTCGGCTGAACGGCAGCAGCTGAAAGTGCAGCAGTGTGTTTACAGTTTTATTCTCTCCCACACACACAGGTCACTTCGACAGCATTCACAGCATGGAAATAAATCAAACCAAATCATTCCGTGTCCCTGATTGGTTGTTTAACATGGTCACTCTTCATACAGGAAGTGGAAACCTGAACGAATTGTTAATAATAAAGGCGGCGGAGTTTGTTACGAAGAAACTGCGAGACACAAAATCACCGTTTTGTCTTACGAACAATGTTTATCGCTGTTGACATAACTGCTAACAGAAACTAACTTCTCACGGATTATCCGCAACATAAATTCACAAAGCACTTGCTGTTCATTAAACTAAAAACCGGAATCTCTGGAGTACAAGTGGAATCTTTATTTTAACAAATAAATAAATAAAATAAATAAAGCCGCACTTCTAGTGAAACGTGCTGCTGGAGGAAAATCCCAGCCTCGTTAAGCTGCAGCTGGACTAAATGAGAAGGCAGCCGTCATGAACACGGCGTTTTGTGGTGAGATCTTAACCGTATGCTCTCGCAGGTCTGGGCGTGTGTCCTCGCTCCGAGGAACGAACAAACAGAGAAAAGAAGAGACGATGCACAAGGCAAACCGTGTTTATGGATGCGGTAACCTTCAGGCTGAGCTGCACACTTGACCCCAAACCTGAGCACAAACACCGCAGGTGTGGAATGTATTCAGCCCCTACGAGGGTCATGTTACAGCGCTCCCAAAAAACAAACCCAACAACAAAATTATTCTTCACGACACACTAATAAAAGTGTAGCTCAACAAGAATCCTTGAAGACAAATCAGAACATTGCCTCGCTTCAGAGGAGAAAAAAAAAAAAAAAAAAAAAAAAGAGGTTCTCCTTCAAAGGATCATCCACGCTGCTGGAGCCGCTTCACTATGGACCCCTTTCACATGACGTCACCGCGCCGCGAGATTTTGTTAGGCGCCATATTGGAAGACCAAGTACATGCACTCACAATATAAAACAAAAGTACGAGCAAGAGTAAAGTGACACGATGGATGATAATTCGGGTTATGTGAGTACATTACCGGCTGCAGAAAGGGCACGGTATGTGGAGAAACTGGCTGTGATTGATGGGTTTGACCCATATGATAAGACTCGGGGCAAGGGAGAATGGAAACCTAAGGAGGACCGGACACCAATTCTGCCATCTGTTTGCTACCCAGACATTGTAAACTATTTGTTGTTTACACCCAGTGCCTACACTCCGTGTTCGAACTATGCCGATATTTTCGGGGGGTCCCTTTTTTTCCCTTGGGGCGCTTGCACTTGTCTCGGAGCGCGGATCTCCAAACACATGAGAAGCCTATCTTACGCACATATCACGTGGACTCCACACCCCCACACACGCATCGCGTCTGAAGTCATAACTCATCAGGGGAAATCGTGTCCGCATTGGCATGTTCAAAAAACAACCTCGCGTCAACAATGACACCACACGCAAGAAAAAAAAAAAAAAAAAAAAAAAGTCAGGCTACTCAACAACCAACCTGGCAGCAACAAGCAAGCCCCAAACCATCCTAAATTATTATTATTATTAAATTGTAGAAGTCTGGGAGGCTTGCTCCTCATCCAGTTATCAACTTGGGGCCAATTTAGCATGTTTTAAATCTGAATTTCTTGCGTTTGCTTACCTCAAAGTGTCCGCAGATCATGCACAGACTTATCCATTATATCCACAGTTTTTTGCCAAGTCTCACACAGGTTTCTTTCAAGTCTACTGTTGGGCCAATAAATCATAAATAAAACAGCTCAGATTTGTTTGTTTAAGTCGTTTGCCACTCCACTTTATTCTCGTGGGTTCACATACCGCTGCTGTTATTTCCCCCAATCACGAGTTTGTTGGTCTTCCAAAATGGCGCAGGGTCTGTTTACTTCCGGTTTCGGGTGACGTCAGTGAAAGGGGTCTATAGCCTCGGTCACAACCGGCCGTACGTGCTCCTATGGCCGGTCTACGTGCAAAAAACGCAAGAAACGCACGGAGGGCGCGCGTGTGACGTGCTGATTTTCGAGCCGTAGACCGGCCGCAGAGGTTCTTTGTCATGTCAAACAAACTCTACGGGCGCTTACGTTTTTTTCAGGTTGCAAGACAAACTTATGGCCAATGTGCGTCTTTCTCCACGAAAAAAAAAAAAAACGCAGCAATTTGGGAAACACCAAAAATCGCATGGCCAAAAAAAATCGTATGTCCGGTTGTGACCTAGGCTTATCAGACGACGCTGTGAATTCAAGCTCAATTCAGAACAAAAGGTTCATGTTTTTCAACACCGACATCAATCCGACCCATCGACAACCATTTTATTGGCATGGATGCAATTTCACAAAAAGCTGAACACTGTAAAGCTGTCCTGGAAAACGTAGTGTCTTACGTTTCCCTTCAGCCTACTCTGTACCCTATAAACTTTATTTATTTAAGCACTGCCGAAAAGTGGAGATCCCGATGAGTGTAAAACGTGTTCGTAAACAATGCCAAAAAAAAAAAAAAAGCAAATTAAAAATAAACCACTGGATAAAAACCCATCTCTCTTATGTAAATAAAAGATACAAATTTCTTTGTCTGGTGGTCAAGTGTTTATGAGATACGGTGCCTCGCGCTCACGAGCGGGTTCCCTGTGGTGGTACCAGGGCTCGACATTAACGGTAGCCCGACTGTCCGGGACAACCAAACGTTGGCATTTTATAGGAATTATTCAAACTGAAGGCAATTTTTTTAAAAATTTAACAAAATGAGAAAAAAATATTGTACTTGGTCTTTTATTTACTGACGAAAATGATCAAGTGTCAAAAGTATGTGAACTTGTATTAGCAGTTAACTTGAAGGTGAAATTGGAGTTGGGTTTTCGATCAGTAGGATGGGACGACGATCAGGTGAGTGAACCTGTCGAGTTATTGATGCTCATCAGGCTGGAAAAGGCGACAAAACCATCTCGAAAAAAGTTTGGACTCCACCAATCTACAGTCAGACAGATGTAAATTTAAGATCAGTGTTCCCCCTCACCAGGAGCGGACCAACAACGATCACTCCAAGAACAAGGCGTGTTATCGTCCATGTAACCTCAAAGGAACCTGGGGTAACTCCTCAGCAACTAAAGGTCTCTCATGTCGGCTCATGAGTCCACCATCAGGAGAACACTGAACAACACAGTAGTGTGTGTGTGCGTGGCAGGGGGTGCAAGGAGAAAGCTTCTGCTCTCCAGAAAGAACGCTGCTTGATCATGTGGAAAAAGCCCAAAGGCTGTCGGAAAAGTTTTGTGAACAGATGAGACCAAAGTAGAACTTTTCATTTTAAAATGAGAAGTGTTATGGTTGGAAAAAGAAAAACGTTGCATTCCAGCATAAGAACCTGATCCCATGTGTGAAGCATGGTGGTGGTAGTATCATGACTTGGGCCTGTTTTGCTGCATCTGATGTTTGTTGATTGAAGAATGAATTCTGAATTATTTCAGCGATCTCACTCGCTCCTTCCAGCTTGTCCCACTTATGTGTGTGGGGTCGCTGCCATGTGGACCCTATTAATCCATGTCATATTAAAGGAGAACTGAAGGCAAGGTTTTTTTTATCATCAAAATTCTATTTCTCTCATTTTATTAAATATCGGAATGCATTTTTGATCGCCATTTTGTCACTGCTGTAGCACGTTATGAGTGTTTGAAATCTGCTCTGTAATATATCAGTCCATATGTCAAAAGCAATGGCCGTAAACGAGATTCTCTGAGACCTGTGCGAGACATCGTAGGACGGAAGTAAAACGTACAGCAGAAATCGAAGTGACCGACATCTGCCGACGTTGTCAAAAAGACACACGCGCCCTCCCTCTTTCAAATGCTGATCTGATCAAGCCGGAAGTTCTCCCTGTGTCCGAAATCGCTCCCTACTCACTATATAGGGCACTGTATACTAGTGGGGACGCCATTTTGTCGTGCTGTCCGAAACCTCAGTGAGGATTGTGTGGGAAATGTGCTCAGTATAATTCGGATTTAATCACAAAAACACATGCATGTATTTATTATTTTGAAAACCCACCAACCGACTGATCTGGCACGTTTTAATCGTGCGACAGTAATGACGTAAATACCAGCGCGACGGACTCGTCCTTATCCTGTCGTCTTTCCAACTCTTCTCTACTCCACGTTGGTTCGAAGTCGTATGGAATAATCGCCATCACTCATGAAGCTGGCAGATCTCGAAATTAATCTAAATTGGAATGATATGGCGATCTGGCCGCTGCGTAAACAGTTTTCAAAATGGCGGCGCTGACCGTTCACGTTTGAAGTCTCGTGAAGATCGTGCGGATAAGCGACGCCTGCCGTGGACCAAAGGAACGACATTCAACATGGCTAAAAACCGAAAAGGCCGATAAGTGTAATATAATATACCAATATAAGTCACGATATAAGGTTAATAAAACCGAAAACGTAATTGAATAACGTTAAGAAATAAACCAAGTTTAAAAATGACTTCAGTTCCACTTTATTCAAGACTTACATCAATAAAGTTCCAACAAAACTAGTTCAATCCCGTCAGTGATGCGGCCGCGTTATCGTTTAGGAAATTCCAGGGAAGCCGAGTACAGGAGGTGCGAGTGTAAAAATAACCACATCAGACTTTAAACTCATCGAAATCTGAGAAACGGCAACCAAACGCCTCAATAAAATAAATATCTGTCGTGAATCTTCATTTCATTCGGACATTCGCTGTATTTTTCTTTTGCATGGTTTACAGTAACCATCACAAATGTCGTAAAACGTTTCGTGGGAAGGAATTTTACGACAGTGCTGAACTTGCTTATGGCTTTTGTTTTCATTCACAACGCGATCCCGTCCCCCAGATTACATCCACCTCGTGCTCTTTAAATTAATTTATACTTCAGGTTTTACTGGATTAATCAACATGTAACTTTATTTCCTCCAGAAGCTTTGGATTTGGGTGAGTGTAACTCTTAAAACTGCAGATCAGGTAATGGGTTAGAACACATGCACATTGGTTTGTAGGAATTATCATCTCATCTAGCCGCTTTATCCTGTTCTACAGGGTCGCAGGCGAGCTGGAGCCTATCCCGGCTGACTACGGGCGAAAGGCGGGGTACACCCTGGACAAGTCACCAGGTCATCACAGGGCTGACACATAGGCCAAGTTTACATTAGACCGTATCTGTCTCGTTTTCTTCGCGGATGCACTGTCCGTTTACATTAAACCGCCTGGAAACGCCGGGAAACGGGAATCCGCCAGGGTCCACGTATTCAATCCAGATCATGTCTGGTCCGGTGCTGTGTAAACATTGAGGATACGCGGATACACTGTGCTGAGCTCTAGCTGGCGTCGTCATTGGACAATGTCACTGTGACATCCACCTTCCTGATTCGCTGGCGTTGGTCATGTGACGCGACTGCTGAAAAACGGCGCGGACTTCCGCCTTGTATCACCTTTCATTAAAGAGTATAAAAGTATGAAAATACTGCAAATACTGATGCAAATACTGCCCATTGTGTAGTTATGATTGTCTTTAGGCTTGCCATCCTTCCACTTGCAAGTGGTAAGTGACGCGCATGCCCGACATGCACTGAGATCACACACACAGCGGCTCAGTCCCGAATTACTGCTTGTGTGCTTCACTCGCGCGCTCTGTGAGCTGCGCAGGGCCGGAGTGCGCACCCTCCAGAGGGCACTCGCTGTTCAGGGCGGAGTGATTTGGAGCGCAGGATGCCTGCGGAGCCGAGCGTATCAGTGTATTGGCGTTGCTGTGTGCAGGTGAATCATGTATTGGTGTTGCTGTGTGCACACTAATCGTTTTAAAAACGTTAATCTGATGATCCGCTGATACGGTCTAATGTAAACCCCACCATAGACACAGACAACCATTCACACTCACATTCACACCTACGGTCAATTTAGAGTCACCAGTTAACCGAACCTGCATGTCTTTGGACTGTGCGGGAAACCGGAGCACCCGGAGGAAACCCACGCGGACACGGGGAGAACATGCAAACTCCGCACAGAAAGGCCCTCGCCGGCCACGGGGCTCGAACCCGGACCTTCTTGCTGTGAGGCGACAGCGCTAACCACTGCACCACCGTGCCGCCATAGTTATTATGTTGTAGTAGCAGGAGGAAGAGGACTGAGTGAGTGAATGAAAGAGGGGGGGGAAAAAAAAAAAAAAAAAGTCAAATTAATGCACCCCCTCCCCCTGCAAAGCTGAAATTATGGAAATCCGAACAGATGATGTGATGCAAGTCAGGTTTTTACGACTAAGAGCGGGAGATAAAGGAAACCAACTCGTTAGTGGATGTTGGGGGGGGGGGTAAAAAGTCATCAGCAGTGAAGCCAGAAGTCCAAACATCCAAGGTTCCAGCCCAAACTTCAGAGAGACAAGAAGAAAATAAGCCATAATTTCAGAGTGGACCCTGCTGACCCGAGAACCCAGAGTGTGGGGGAAGAAACGCACTAAAATACCCAGCTTTCTAATCTTTATCACACCCAGCACTTCCTCTCACACTCACGGCTGGTCACAGTGGAACGACCTTCACCACGGACTCGCAAAATACTGATTAAAAACAGGTTTCCTTTTTCCTGTGCTCGGCACACCTCCACTCCTCTCTCTCGCACGATTTTATAATCAAAGAGACGAATACATCGACACCGGGCCTCGTTTATCAAAGCCGCTGCTGCTTGGTGCACCGTTTACACCAGGACGGATTTTCAGATAAATAAAGCAGAACAAACATTTAAAAGCTGTTGATTTGACTTTTTCCATCGAGCTCATCTCTTCTCCTCTCGCACTTTTATACCGACACAGGACTTCTGGAAACGCGCAAGCCCTATTTGGATTGGATTCGTTATTCGTTTATCATCAGGATGCTGCAACTTTCATTTTCTACGCATCCAGACGTCTTTTCTACGAACCCATACATTTGCGTCATGTGATCAGAGCCGCAAACATCCAACAGACGCTGAAATTAACTTCATGATTAGAGGTTTGAGAATACATAAGATTAAAAATATTTGAGGAAATCATAGTAATACAGCTCGTCATTATTTATAGAAAGATAAACGTTGAGCTGATTGCGTATATACAAATTTAAAAGTGATGCCTTATACAAACAAAAAAAAAAAAACTATAAAAAAAAACTATAAAGAAAACAGTAAGCCGTGAGACGACCCTTTACCTAAAAATTTTTTTTAAATAAATAAATAAATAAATATGAGAATGAGTGATTCTACGCTTATGGGTACTGAAACGGGGACATGAACTTATTTTTAAAAATTCACCTAAAACCATTTCTTTTTTTTTACCATCAGGTCACAAAACATGTAATCTTTAATGAATGGTATGTTAAAAAGATAACTTTAATTTTCTGAGATGTAATAAAAACATTTATATGCCAAAGTCAGAACGTAACAGAAGTGTTGTGGACATATAGAGTCTCAATTTTAACAATGTAGAATTCTTTTATAACTATTTTATTATGTATAGATAAAGTAATGATATATTAGAATAGAACAGTGAGGGGTTTTTTAATGTAGCAATCTACATCAGCTTTTTTTAATAATGTTTGACACCAATAGAATGACATTGTCTGATACAAAAATGTAAAAAGACTGGTTGGCTTTTTGAAACATAGGAAGGTGAGGTTTTAGCAAATATAATTAATAAACATGTGTAGTAGAATAAACATACACATTCTTTCAATAAGATTAACATGGTATAGAGCTAGATTGTAATTAATTTGTAACAGACGCGAGATGGACAATCGTAACAGAAGTAATGTAACAGTAGGGCTGTGCCGATAGACGATGCCATCGTCCATCGACGATGGTGGTCATCCATCACGATGGAGAGCCACCATCGTGATACCACGCTCCCTCCTGTCATAAACATGCATATACGGTATCATCTGGGCCTATTTAACCTAAAAAGTTAGTTTTTTGTTAGTTTAGTTAGTTTTGTTTAATATATAAATATATTATATAACATATATAAATACATAATTATATAAATCATTATAAAGTAATATCCTATTACCGCTTGTTCACGTAGGCTATGGTGCAGGGACGTGCTAGTGAACATAACGTGGTTACACAAATACAGTATGCTACTAATAATAAATTTCGACTTCATTTTTTAGCCTACACTATACTTTTAATGTAAAATTTGTCATGTTGTTCAAACAAATAGCCACAATTAACAGTCGGGAAATATTGCACCTTATCAAACGGCAGTGAAGCGCAGACTTCGACAGAAGTCAAATAACTTTAATCTGGTAAACAGGCCTACTTTCAGACTCAAAATGGTCCACTCTAAGCCATAATGTCAAACCAAATGGAAGAATGAAGGTGATTCTGATAAATGTAAAGACAGTTAAAAAAAAAAAAACAATATTAAATCATGATTTTAAAAGCTGGCGCAATAATTCAAACACTAATAAATTGGAAAAATTAGCGCGTTCAAGTGCGCACTAAAGGCCGAAACGCATCTTCAATTGATATGGTGTAAATAAACAATGAGTAATAGCTTAAGTGTAGTTTCTTCTCATAGTTTGAATACTAGTCTTTCATTGTTAGAGCAGATTAATATCTTGCTGTGATCAGTGAGTGCTCGGGGAGGTTCATTTCCACCTGCGCTTTGCGCAGCTCATTTCTCCGAAGCCAGCTGTGCGCAAACGCAGCGTTGACTGCTCGGCAAACTCCAAACGCTCGGTCTGTACTGGCCCTCTGTTGCGCAAGCGAGTTGGTTATGGCCAGGTTCAAGGCCAAATATTCCACATCACCTAGCGCTTTTTTTTTCCTTTACGTGCCAAAGCCTCGGATGAGTATCTAATACTTTTTTTAATAATAATAATAATAATAATAATATTATATTTAATAACGTGGTATTAAAATCCCCCCCGCCCACGATATCATCGTCCATCACGATGTTTGCACTGTAAACATCGTCGATGCCAATTAAGGGGACATCGCACAGCCCTATGTAACAGACATCATTTTGGAACTCATAGGCTTATCAAATTATAATTCCTTGTCATATTAACATATCAGTTTCCTCTGTTTCTACACTTTTCTACAGAGATACCTGCATTAACGTGCGATCGTCACTGTCAAATTATACGTCTGTTCAGATTGAACATGTCCAACATCACGTCTGTTTACATGTCAAATCGTGAAAACCGAGATCAACTATTTTTGAGGTACCGTATTTTCCGGACTATACGTCGCTCCGGAGTTTAAGTCGCATCAGCCAAAAAATGCATTATGAAGACGAAAAAAACATATATACGTCGCACCGGACTACAAGTCGCACTTTTTTGAAGGGTTATTCTATCCATAGAATCTGTGATTGTATCTGATAAGCGGCGCGTGGTTACTGCGCAACTGCATTGTTTATTTAATAAACAAACAGCTGAGCAGTGATAACGCGCCCTTTGCCCTGTAAGTAACCTAGTCTGATTATTTTAAATATCTACTACTGTCTTTAATACTATCACTATCGTTATTACTAATAGCCTATATTATTATTATAACTAATATTAGTAGCCTATTACTGATGCATTAATCAGTTTGCTTTTAGAATATTTTTACCGGTAGGGCTTATTATCGCCCCATGGCTCTCATCTGTGTTATTAAAGCTGTAGTCATTATCGAGGAGTGTCATTCTTCATTTTTGTCGAATTTTATTTCATCAAATCAGAGGTCAAGTAGGCTATAGGTATATCATCTCCAAAGACAGGTACGGTAGTAAAAACAACCGTCTAGTGGAAAAAAAAAAAAACAAACAAAACAAAACACAACAACCGCTTTTAAATCCCCTACTTAAATCCTTAAAATGAGTCATTTAACTCATGTCTTGTGTGATCTGATCTCCAATGGTGAAATAAACCGGTTGTGATGAGTACAGTCTGTTATTTTAGAAGATAAATGTAATATATAATTTAATATATAGACTAATAAAAATTTATATTTTATAATATCACGACATATTACTGTTTAACTGTTCGTCACTAAAGCGTTTTCTAAGATCATAATGTTTGATATTATTATTATTATTTTACACACACAATAAGCGCATGTGCGTAAAGTTAGTAAACCATCCCCCGCCTTTTTTTTTTTTTTGAGTCGCCGGACCCACCCACCTCCTGCGTTCTGGGACCTCCCACTTCACAAATTAAGCACTGCCTAAAATCACTACATAACTTATTTAAATAACTATAGGCCTATCATTAATAATAAAACACAGGTCAATCAAGTTTATCAAGCTGATGATTTCACTCCAAATCAGCAAATCCATTGAATTCCTCATCCTCGGTGTCGCTTCTGAACAACTCTGCCTCCAGCGGCAGATGAAGCGCCGTTTCCTCTTCTGCGTGGCTGTCGTCAGACTCAGCATCAGCTCCAGTTATTCCGCGGTGGGGAAAAAAAAAACAAACATATATACGTCGCACCGGAGTATAAGTCGCATGGATAGCCGAACCATGAAAAAAAGTGCGACTTATAGTCCGAAAAATACGGGGTATCTTATCGTACTTAACCTACATGCTACTTAAAATAAGTGATTAGAAATAGACTGAAACTAAACAGGTGCCGAGGAGTTGACTATACTTTGAATTGATAGAAACGTTACGTCCAGACTTTGTTAATGTAACGGAGCGTGATGGTAAACATATCGTTGACGGGAAACAGACCTCTTGTTAGCTTCGGCCATCTTGCTTGTGTACACATGATTTGATGACGTCAAATAAAAGACCGCACAAAAATATATACTCTCTAAACAGCAATATCTCAAATAGCTGGGCAATTTTTTTTTTTTTTAAATCGGTAATTGAACAGAACGTAATGTTTGACGGATTTACGAACACTCACATTGAAAGCGATTACAATTGATAAAAAAATAAAATAACGCAGACGTTCTCTGTTCATTATATAAGAAAACTAATAGTGTTTTCTACCATTTTTCAAAAATATCCATTATCCAAACTTTGTATGGTAAAATTAATTATCTACCCATTTTGTGTGTATTTTTGACGGGACGGAAACGTCTGTTCAACGTATTTTCAAATGTTTCTAAAACAATATATAAAATTCAAAGGTACGTCCCCTTATTGAATTTATAAATGCAAAACTCAATGATAGTAGGCATTAGAGCCATGCGAGAGCCATGTGAAATAATGCATCTGAGAATGTCCCCAACAGCTCTTGCGAATCTGACGATTTTTTCAAAATGATTATTTAATAACTTTTGATTTAATATGGATTGAGCATTAATTTTATCTTAATTATCTCTCAGTTACAATTAATAACTAGCAATAAATCATTCATCACTACTGTGAGTAAAATTTAATTGTTAACACGTTGTATATACCCATGTCTGCATATCGCCATATTACCCATAAGCGTGGAATCACTCATATATATATATATATATATATATATAAAAATCAGTCTCCGGTCCAGTGAGTGCAGTTTTATGTGGAAAGGAGCTGTGGGTCTTACTGAGCATCTCGCAGAACCAGCCGCAGTTCTTCTGGACACTTTGTCTCACTCGCGTCTTCATTATGTTTTCTTATTTAATCTGGAAAAAGTGCTCTCTGCAAACTCGTGTTCTTCGACTCGGCTCCATCCCATCGCAGCGTAAGGTTGAAGAGCCACCTTCCTCTCTCATCATCTTTTACTAAAATCCTTTGCCCTTTCACCCTTCATCACCTCACAGGAAACCCGAAAGAAACTTCAGTTTCACGGTTTGTTCGATTCGAACAGCACAAAAACAAAACGCCACCGTAGGACGTCTTAACGACTAGCCAGGCGCCCCGGTGATGGTCATAGTAACACTTCATGAACAGTGAGCTCAGCTGACCACCATTTCATGTCTTGCATATCTAATGAGGTGAATGTGATGTTGGATGCAACCCAGCAATTACATACAATACCAGTCAGAAGTTTAGACGCCTAATTCAATGTTTGTCCTTTATTTTTATGAATTAAAAGTCATTTCATGGCTTCAAGTAATGATGGATGTCGTTTCTCTTTCCTTAGTTGTTCCATTCTCGATATGGATTACTACAGCTGTGGATGGATGGATGGAATGGGGCTTTTTTAAATTTCTATTTCTTGTTTGATGGCAAACACATTAAGGCGGCAAGAAACTTGTCCATTAATGACCTTTTGACGAGGCACACCTGTTAACCGAGTCATTCCAGGTGACTCCCTCATGAAGCTGGGCAAGATAATGCCACGAGTGTGCACAGAGTCAGAGGTGAATGCTGGATATGCTGAAGAATCTAAAATATGAAAAACATTGTTTTTCCACACCTTTTTTTGTTCACCACATAATTCCACATATGGTCCATGGTTTTGAGGTCTTCAGTTTTGTTCATTAAAAATACAGAAAAACCTATGAATGAGTAGGGGTGTACAAACTTTTGACTGGTACTGTATATGAATCCTGGAGTGCCATTAAACTGAAGGATAAAGATAAACGAGCGCATGACCTTACGGAATAATGAGCACTCCGGCAGCAGTGACTCATCGAGGTTGTAATTATGTCAAAATTATAGGACGACAAAATCACCCTGTACACTATTCACACACACACACACACACCCCGATATTCAGCCACAGGAAGAAATCTAAACTGTTAATAAAATTAAAAACTCCTCACATGCCTATGGTACAATTTACACCACCACCATCTGTGCGCAGTGTTTTACACTAAACATCCAACTTGGATGGATCTTGTATGCTCCGCCCATTCACCCCTCCCCCTCCCCTATATGCTCCTCCCTCACATGCCCCTCCCCATCCCTTATACGCTCCTCCTCCCTCTTCTTATACGCTCCTCCCGATACGCTCCTCCCTCTTCCTTACTCACCCCTCCTTATACGCTCCTCCCGATACGCTCCTCCCTCTTCCTTATACGCTCCTCCTCCCCATATGCTCCTCCCTCACATGCCCCTCCTCCTCCCTCTTCCTTATATGTCCCTCCTCCTCCCTCTTCCTTATACGCTTCTCCCAATACGCTCCTCCTCCCGATACGCTCCTCCCTCTTCCTTATACGCTCCTCCTCCCGATACGCCCCTCTCCTCCCTTATATGCCCCTCCTCCTCCCTTATATGCCCCTCCTCCTCCTCCCTCTTCCTTATACACTCCTCCCAATACGCTCCTCCCTCACATGCCCCTCCCTCTTCCTTATTCACCCCTCCTTATACGCCCCTCCTCCCGATACGCTCCTCCCTCTTCCTTATACGCCCCTCCTCCTCCCTCATACGCCCCTCCTCCTCCCTCTTCCTTATACGCTCCTCCCTCACATGCCCCTCCCCTCTTCCTTATTCACCCCTCCTTATACGCTCCTCCTCCCGATACGCTCCTCCCTCTTCCTTATACGCTCCTCCTCCTGATACGCTCCTCCCTCACATGCCCCTCCTCCTCCCTCTTCCTTATATGCCCCTCCTCCTCCCTCTTCCTTATACGCTTCTCCCAATACGCTCCTCCTCCCGATACGCTCCTCCCTCTTCCTTATACGCTCCTCCTCCCGATACGCCCCTCTCCTCCCTTATATGCCCCTCCTCCTCCCTTATATGCCCCTCCTCCTCCTCCCTCTTCCTTATACACTCCTCCCAATACGCTCCTCCCTCACATGCCCCTCCCTCTTCCTTATTCACCCCTCCTTATACGCCCCTCCTCCCGATACGCTCCTCCCTCTTCCTTATACGCCCCTCCTCCTCCCTCATACGCCCCTCCTCCTCCCTCTTCCTTATACGCTCCTCCCTCACATGCCCCTCCCCTCTTCCTTATTCACCCCTCCTTATACGCTCCTCCTCCCGATACGCTCCTCCCTCTTCCTTATACGCTCCTCCTCCTGATACGCTCCTCCCTCACATGCCCCTCCTCCTCCCTCTTCCTTATATGCCCCTCCTCCTCCCTCTTCCTTATACGCCCCTCCTCCTCCCTCTTCCTTATACGCCCCTCCTCCTCCCTCTTCCTTATATGCCCCTCCTCCTCCCTCTTCCTTATACACTCCTCCCAATACGCTCCTCCCTCACATGCCCCTCCCTCTTCCTTATTCACCCCTCCTTATACACTCCTCCTCCTCCCGCTTCTTATACGCTCCTCCCTCACATGCCCCTCCTCCTTATACACTCCTCCCTCACATGCCCCTCCTCCTTATACGCGCCTCCCGATACGCTCCTCCTCACATGCCCCTCCCGATACGCTCCTCCCTCATATGCCCCTCCTCCTCCCTCTTCCTTATATGCCCCTCCTCCTCCCTCTTCCTTATACGCTCCTCCCAATACGCTCCTCCCTCACATGCCCCTCCTCCTTATACACTCCTCCCTCACATGCCCTCCAGCATGAAAGACTTGCGCCCCTCCTCCTCCTCCCTCATACGCCCTCCAGCGTTCTTCCTGATACTCAACCCAACACTCTGGAGGCTAATTCACACCAGACGCGTTTCCCAAGTGCCCCTAAACAAAGGCACAGCATTTATTTACACTTCCATTTTAACTAGTGTTTTAATCCAGACCGGATGTGTGTAAACCCTCAGGAATCACGCTGCAACAAAACCCCGAGTTTAGGTTAAAGTTCACGCGTAATCAGTTTATTACACCGCTGCCACCGAATTCTCCAATCAGAAACTGTTAATAATCTATAAGTGGATGACGTTGGCTGGGTTTATACAGACCCATGACTCCATGTGTTCACATAACGCACCTGTAGACCTTTAACACATCTGCAGGATTAAAAGTGAAAACCATCAGCCCTGTCCGGCCCGTGTCCCTGACAACGCGTCCAATGTTTAGGATTCCATGACAAATATTCTGGGATGTGTGCCGTCTGTGTGCAGCAGCATGGAGATGTTAAAACACACACACATTCTCTTTAAAGGGCAATTCCTCCAGCAGCCTTTCCCCGGTTTTCATGCCCCCGGGTCCATCTGCGTCACCAGCCGCTGGCTGACCCGACACGTCGCTCGTTTGTCCAGGCAAAACGAGTGCGTCCTTTAATTCCTGGGAGCTGATCTACATTTTTATAAAGCCATCTGTGTTTGTACCCACAAAAGAACTTAACGCAGTGTGTGTCTGTCTGTTCTGTAACACAAGCTGGGTCTGTTCCGTGTCGGTCTTCTCTCTGCGTGCATTTAAATGTGAAGTCAGTGTGTTCATTAAAAAAAGTTTTAAAACAAAACAAAATCCACCCATCTCTGTTACAACCAGAAATAAATAAAGTGGCGTCGTGCAGATGGAGTTTATATTCGGCTCATAAATAGGTTTATAATAAAAATCACACCGTCCAACCTGTACACTACATTCAGACCAAACAGTTCTACAGACTCACTGAGAGGAAATGCCCCCCGGGGAGCTCCCTCCAGGACCACACACACCCACGAGCTTTTTTTTTTTTTCCTGTTTGCTTTTACAAAGCTGGCAGGAACGCTGAAGCGATGTAAGCCGGCTTACTAGTGTAACGTTAGCAGGAAACGTGACAGAAGCTTTTTATAATTCTCTTAGAAAAAAAGTGACAAAATCTTGCTACATCTCCATCGCATTAGTCTGGTTAACACCAGACCATATCACAAGTGAAATATGGTCTGGAATCCGCCTATTGAATTTCTCGTAGGGGAGGTGTGGTTTACGATTGTCAACGGCCGTTTATTGGACGTTGCGAATGTCTATCATTTGGCGTATACGTAGCCCATGGCCAATCATGGCAGTTGTACCCGGTGACGTAGTTAGAGCGACGAAGAAGAGAAGGAAAGAGAAGGCAAAACAAAAATAGGAAAACAATGGCACCGAACTTATTTCACTTGTGATATGGTCTGGTGTTAACCAGACTAATTCAGAACAGTGTCTAAAGCTTGATCGAAAGTTTGGTTCGTATCGCTCGCCGCCATGTTAAACGTGATCCGTAAACAGTCCCAAATAAACTACAAGCTTCCGTTTGTCGAGTAGTACGCGTCATCGTCTTTCCACCCCTCCCCACTCTCTGATTGGCTCCCTAACTCAGGCGAGCCTTTAGACCGTAGTTTCCATGCTGTCTTTTCAGATCGGAACGATTGTGCAAAGCAGCATGGGATTTCCCAGGCTACCATCGCGTACGGGCCGTTCTAGAACTCGCGGTATGTTTCACGTCTGAGATAAACCTTTTATTTTCCACAAAGAAACATTTATTGAATCGGTTTTGAACGACGCAAATTATGACAAACTTTCACCAATAGTGATGCTTGATGTACATTTTTAGATCCCATTTATCCATAAAACATTAACTAAAGGACTCCCACCCCTCCCCGATTCATCCATTCAACTCGAATAAACAGGAAGTGATTCAGTCCAACAATTTGTTTTTTTGGAGCGTATTCTCATCTCATTATCTGTAGCCGCTTTATCCTGTTCTACAGGGTCGCAGGCAAGCTGGAGCCTATCCCAGCTGACTACGGGCGAAAGGCGGGGTACACCCTGGACAAGTCGCCAGGTCATCACAGGGCTGACACAGACACAGACAACCATTCACACTCACATTCACACCTACGCTCAATTCACCAGTTAACCTAACCTGCATGTCTTTGGACTGTGGGGGAAACCAGAGCACCCGGAGGAAACCCACGCGGACACGGGGAGAACATGCAAACTCCGCACAGAAAGGCCCTCACCGGCCACGGGGCTTGAACCCGGACCTTCTTGCTGTGAGGCGGCAGCGCTAACCACTACACCACCGTGCTGCCGGAGCGTATTCTATTAATGGTTATAAAATCAATTGCACAGAAAGTCTATTTTCTGTATGATGTGAAATTTCAGTCAAATTTTTTTCTTTTAATCCATCCCAATGCTCTCGTCAACTCTGTTATAAAACCACATAAAATCCACAAAGACTTTTAATAATACACCGGACACCTGCACCGAGCGATGCCACTTCTTCTGGCAGGAAACTTCAGAAAGGCCGCGAGGTATGTTCTGATTCTTCTCTCGTTAATTTGAACAAAACGTTAAGGATTTTTGCACAAACAGGAGATTAATTATTCGTCAAATCTGTTATTGTGATATTGGAGTGAATCACTTATTTAAAAAAAATGATTAAAATCCATAAAATTCTTTTTTTTTTTTTTAAATACATGCTGTGTGGTAGCTAGTTTGAGGTTAGCATGTAGGAGTTAAAACCCAAAATGGTGGAAACCGTCAATGCCGTGCGCGTCAATTCCATTAATGGATTGCCCAGTTTAACACTAACAGAGTTGACGATGACTAACAGGGTTGGCATCCGAAACGTACTTGCGATTACAGAATGGGCCATGTACGCTCAATAAAGCCAGGACTTCTCCGCTTTTCCGTTCCCCCTCCCCCCTCATTTTTTTTTTTACGCTAATGTTAAAATCGGTTTATGCAGCGAACATTCAGACAGATTTTTAAAAACGCCAGCAGCAGTTGCAGGTATTACGTTGGCTTGTATTCACCAATCAATCAATGTACGCTTACATCTGGACCAGTCACTGCGCACTGACGCCACTCACGGTTCTTTTGGTGCCGGGAGAGAACCCACCCTCAAGTAGGCGCTTAAAAAGCCCCTCAAAATGGCGCACCAAGAACTACAATCGTCCTCAGATCCTGCAGTGTGGAGACAAAAGGCAAAAACACCCACAAAACCCCACACCCCCCTTGGGAACCTTCCTCTAAAAGGTCCAAGAACTACGAAACTACGACCAACGTGACGCTCCGAGTTTCAGTAAAGACGTCCAAACCAACGTAAACTAAAAGGAATTAAAAATTACGCCTCTTTGTCAATCTAATCATAGTCTGATTAGATTTCAGTTAGCGTAAAATATGCCTGAGGGTGTGTAAGAGCTCTGGGTCGATCAGAATCTAGTCACATGCGATGCGTCTTCGCAAGAACTTCTTACCTTCCAGCACGACCTGATTTGGTTCGACAGTGTGGGGATGAATAAGCCCCGCCCTCGAGACGAGCTTATGAAGACAGCCTGAATGTTTTGTAAAATCCTGCGTTCGTGTTCCAAGATTTCCACTGTCGCCATGACGACCGACAGTCAGTCATCACATGGTGCGACTCAAACTGAAACCTTTAACCTTATGCTTCAAAAGTGGTGGGTTTGAGGGCTGCATTGTTCATTTATTTACAGATTTTAATTCATTCAAAACACTAGCTATTACATGGAAAACAGCTACTGCTAAATTAAAAAAATAAATAAATAAAAATAGAATAGCGCGTAATCCCGTGGGTCGAGTCACTGTTACACTTCCCTCTAATCCTCAGGCACACTGGGTCAAAATTTCTGCCACACAAAAACTTCAATACAACATACTCTCGGAAAACAAACCCAGGCCCTTCGCCTCATTCTCCTTCACTCACTCACTCGCGAGAGATTTACGATAAGTAACACGTGTGTGTTTGGCAAATGAGCGTCAACTGAACTCTTTCAGAACACAAAAGTACCTTCAGTATGGGGAGAGAAAAAAAAAAAACCCAAACAAAACAATACAATGCAGGCTCTGTGAGCTGCTCAAAACTGCCAGCATCAGCTTTTATTGAGGTTTAAAACAAGCAGGAAACCTGCGTTCCAGTTTTAGACCTTTCACTTCATTCTGTTCACGATTCACGTGAACGGCGCGGTCCGAATCTCAAACCCGTCTGCTCAGGAGGTGTGCTATTTTTGTACAACAGAACGACTCAGAAAACAGTAAAACAGGTGAATATTAAATCGCCTGTTGTAATATGTTAGTCACACACACACAGATCTGTACAGCGGATGCTCGACACAATCAGAGACTAATAAACAGACTTTAAACGAACGTGTTTAACACAGTAACCTGTCTAAATCACGGACGTGATGAGATTTATTTAACATTTAAGGACGGCGGCTCGGTTGGAAGCGGGTTGTAACAGTTTTCCAGCTCACAAAAACCTTCAGGGCCGAGGAGTTTACACGCTCCAGCTTCACTGTAAAACAACAGACTGCACTTTTAGAGAGAGAGAGAGAGAGAGAGAGAGAGAGAGAGAGAGAGAGCGCATGCGTGTGAGAGACTGGTGAGAGAAAGAGAGGACACAGTGAGACAGAGCACAAGACTGGTGTGAGAGAGAGACAGAGAGAGGACACAGTGAGCACGAGACTAGTGAGAGAGAGAGAGATAGGACACGGTGTGAGACTAGTGTATATGAGAGAGAGAGAGGGGACACAGTGAGAGCATGAGACCGGTGTGAGCGCATGAGACTGGTGAGAGAGACACACAGAGGACACAGTGAGAGCATGAGACTGGTGTGTACACACACACACACGTGTATATTTTATATACACACAAATTATGTATGTATGAGACAGACAGACAGTGAGAGAGAGAGAGAGAGAGAGAGAGAGAGAGAGAGAGGACACAGAGACCAGGGTGTGTGACAGAAAGAGAGACAGACACACTGGTGTGAGATATAGCATGTGAGACTGGTGAGAGAGAGCGTGACAAGACACAGTGAGAGAGAACACAGTGAAACGGAGTGTGAGAGAGAGGGGGACACTGGTGTGCGAGAGAGAGACAGGACACAGTGAAACAGAGTGCGAGACTGGTGAGGGTGAGAGAGAGAGGGGGACACTGGTGTGTGAGAGAGATACAGGAGTGTGCGAGAGAGAGAGACAGGACAGTGAAACAGAGTGCGAGACTGGTGAGGGTGAGAGAGAGAGAGAGAGAGAGAGAGAGAGAGAGAGAGAGAGGACACTGGTGTGCGAGAGAGAGAGAGAAAGACACATACAGGCGCGCGCGTGCGTGAGAGAGAGAGAGAGAGAGAGAGAGAGAGAGAGAGAGAGAGACATACAGGCGCGTGCGTGCGTGAGAGAGAGAGAGAGAGAATGACCACCACGGCTCTAACAAAGTGAGAGCAGGCAATAATTTGCCTCTTGGCCGTCCCACCACATTAACTCTGACTATAAACCGTTAAAATGCTCGACGTGTGTATAAGAAATTAATCAATTACTGCCAAATCACTACAGTATACACGGAACACACATCCTGCTTCAGATAAAATGGAGACACACTTCAGAGTCTCACGGCACTCCACTCGTGCGTCACACTGTATCACACCATCACACCACCCACCCTGGTGCGGATTATTTTTCTTTAGTAGAAATACAGAAGTGATTACAGGAAACCGCACGCTCATCGGTCGACGATAATCACCTCGAGCGAATCGGCAAAATAGCAGCCAAACACCTCGTCACCGTAAGTGAGAAAATTACAGATGAAAGAAAACGCTGTTCCTAAAAACACCCCGAAGTTTGGTCTAAAACTATTGAACGGAAAGGTGGCGTTGCGATTTATTTTATTGATTTCAAAACAAAGGATTTTGTGACTGTGTAGATAAGTGACAAGTCTGTGCTCACTGTTGTCACATTTGCATTCTGCTTTTGAAGTTTGAAATAATTTAAAAAAAAAATAAATAAAAAATCACCTGTGTATTTATACTAAAACAATTATCTGCCTCAGCGAATAAAAACCTCGATCTCTCGGTCTCTGATTATTCACCGCTATTAACTTTGCCTTAGGGGAGGAATTGTTAAATAACAGCCTGGTCTGTCGTTTTATTCCTAAACATCACAGCGCTCTTCAATTATTTACTGATCAGATCTTGATTCTTTGAAAGCAGGAATCACAGGTTTATCAACGCAGTCGATCGAATATTGCACCATTGTTGATGTGGTGAAGGTCTCTGAAAGAGAGAGAGGCTCACTCAGCACCTCCTGGATCACGTCATGCTTTTCAGAACATGACAAAGTGCATTTCTGGGTTTAGGTCTTATCACCTTCAAGAGAAAGGAAAGAAGAAGAAGAAGAAGAAAAAAAAGACGAGGCTGATGAGGGGACAAGTGTTTAAAACTTTGTCATGCAAGTGATTTAAAAAAAAAAACCTTTTGTAAGATGTTCCATCACATTAAAAGAGAACTGAAAGCAAATGCATCATCAAAATTCTCTCTCTCATTTTATTAAATATCGGAATGCATTTTTGATCGCTATTTTGTCGCTGCTATAGCAAGTTATGAGTGTTTGAAATATGCTCTG
The DNA here is from genome assembly GCF_027579695.1 of Neoarius graeffei. NCBI lineage: Eukaryota > Metazoa > Chordata > Actinopteri > Siluriformes > Ariidae > Neoarius > Neoarius graeffei. The sequence goes on from NC_083593.1 coordinate 52,050,716, forward strand.
TAATATATCAGTCCATATGTCAAAGCAACGGCCGTAAACGAGATTCGCTGAGACCTGTGCGAGACATCGTAGGACGGAAGTAAAACGTACCGCGGAAATCAAAGCGACCAAAATCTGCCGACACTCCCCGTGTCCAAAATCGCTCACTACTCCCTATATAGAGGACTATACAGTGAGCTCATTGGTAAAATGAAAAAACGCTTTCGGACACTACTCGGTCACGCTGGCGTTTACGTCATTACTGTCGCACAATTAAACCGTCCCAGCTCAGTCGGCTGATGGGTTTCAAAATAATAAAATACATGCGTGCGTTTTTGTGATAAATCCATATTATACTGAGCGCATTTCCCGCATTAATCAATACAAAGCTTTCAGTTCTTTTTAAATCAAGACTGAATACTTTCTTCTTCGCCGCTGCCGTTTATTGAATCAAATTTGAGACTTAATTTGATTTCCAGGGATGTGATTTGGGGCTGGTGAAATTATCTGAAAATTTTAGCCGGGGGTCTGGGGGCCGCAGGTCCCCAGCTGGTCCAGGGCAGCGCCCTGGTGGGCAGGGCTCGAAATTAACTTTTTTTCTTTGTGTCCCCCAGTGGTCCCGAATTCTGTGTTGTATTGTCCTGAATGGAAGCAATAGTGTCCCCATTTTTTTTTCCTCTCTGAAATAACCAGTGGTTAATATTATCATATGAAGTTACTATTATATTTGTAACGATGCGATTTTGAACCCTTTATATCATTTTTACAATAAGTCACAAGACACAAGCGACACATGTCCTATACATCATCTACTTCAAAATTACAGTTATTGCATTTTCAGTTTATTAAACTTTGGCGATCTCACTGTATGAATAGATACCCGTTTATTTAAAGGGGCCAACTAGCTCATTCAGAAAATGTTTCAACTCCCTACATCTGCAGTACACTTTAGTTGAAAATAAGACCCCTTTTATGTTCATTTCATCTACTGATACCTTGAATATCTGTTGGCACTTATAAGGCCAACTTATAATTTTCACCATTACCGTTATCCATTTTTATGAACTTTCCGTTATCCATTACCGTTATCCATTTTTATGAACTTTCGCTGCCGAAACGTGGGTGCAAATGTTAGCAACATCAGCATAGTGGCAGGTCCGAGCCTAGTTGTGCTGCTGACTGACTAAACTTTCTGAACTAGAAAGACACCAAGAAAACTCACTTATTCTGTTGAACGGTATCTTCCGTCAATATCATCCACATCATTCCTGTTGTATTTTATAACGTGTCTAACAGTGTTCATTAAGTTCATTCAGTTGCTAGCGTTGCCTGCAGACCAGGCGATGACACTTTGGATCCTGAAGGTCCCGGAGACGTTATGTCTGGGCTTTCAGTTTCTTCCCCGCAGTCGGTCCGCTTCAACCACTTAAGCATTTTTGTTCTGGCAAGAGTCGGCGCAGCGTGTGCGGTAGCAATTCCATTCCAAGTCCATATAATGCGGACACCGGCCGAAGATTCTAGAACAGAATGCGCTGCTCTGTAGCCTACGGATGCAGGTGCATCGAAAGTGTAGCTACTATGTATTTTTTGCTGTTAACGTTTTAAAATTAAAATTGACAAATTAGGTGAATGTCTACGTATGTGTTACAGCTTTGTAAATAATAACGTAGAACTTTTTTCTAGATCTGTTTTTTTCCATTGTCCCGGGATTGTCCCAGATATGATAATTTTGTGTCCCGATGACATTTTTTATGGTCCCCGGGACGTTGGGACACCGTTAGTTTCGAGCGCTGCTGGTGGGGGAACAAGGGGGGGCGAAGCCCCCCGAAGCTCCTGGGATTAACAAATTCAAGCCAATTTAATGGTCAACATGCAACTCTGAGCCCCTATAGTAAATTCAATGATTCTTAACTGACAAAAAGCCAAAACATGAAACCTAAAAATGTCATTCTAAATTAAATCATCTGCATTAGAATAAATAGAAAATTGTATAAGGAAAAACAAAATTTATACTTTCAATTACTGTAGAAGTTGAACATACCTAAATGTGCCTTTTCAAACAAACATGATGCAACATAAGAATTCATCCACAAGTCTTCAGGAACTCTCAAAGAAAAATGATGCTAGCATCCATGTCCAGTTCCAGCATATCAGTCACTTTTTTCTGCAGTTTCTACTCTAGCAATGTCAACTTCATATACATAACTCTATAGTGTTCACTCAACAAAGGATAATCATAACTCCACAGTGTTCACTCACTTAAGGATATTCAAAACTACTGTGTTCACTCACTTAGGTTTCGTTTCTATCCCGGGCTCCAGCCCGACTTTGCACGCTCGTAGCTCGGGCAGGGGAGGTCCCAACATCCCCAAACTTGACAGCCAGAGTCCTCTGCCCTCCCCCCAAAGAACCAGCGCGGGCAGGGCGCGCTAGCCCCGCGCCTCGGGACGTAATTCGCCCCAAGGCGAGCCGCGGCGCTCCGCTTAGGTTTCGTTTCTATCCCAGGCTCCAGCCCGACTTTGCACGCTTATAGCTCGGGCAGGGGAGGTCCCAGCATCCCCAAACTTGACAGCCAGAGACCTCTGCCCTCTCCCCAAAGAACGAAATCGCTGAACAAATGTCTCAGTCTTATGTCCAACGTCTGTAGCAACCTCTTTCTCCAACCATTCCCAGCGGAACTTGTTCTTCACTATTCTGTCAATTTCTTTAACTCGATTTGCATCTTTACGCTCGATCACGGAGGCTGCCATCTTTCAACTCTTTGTTTGAAGCGAGCTTACGTACAGCTATCTAACAAGCGTGTTCATTGGTTGTTACAGAGCGATGGGCCAATCACGTACCTCGTTTCATCTCAATGACGGAATTACTGAAAGTCGGAACGAATAGGATACGAATGCGGATTTTTGAGCGGAAAATCTGAAAAAAATTTTCTTCAAATTTTGAGGTGAAAAAAGCGGAATTCCGCGAATTCGCGGAAAAATCACATCCCTGGATTTCTTTCAGAGTGACCACAAAACAAACAAAAAAAAAAGACGTGTGCGCCCTCTTTCGAATGCTGATGTAATCAAGCCGGAAGTTTTGTTTGTTTTGATAGCAATCAGGAAAGTTTGAAAAAAGTAGGCAGTAATCATCATTTAAACTCATTTTTGTGCAATACTTCGTTTGGGAAAACAGTTTTCAAAATGGTGGCACTGACACCTGGCTGACACTTCACGTTTCGAAGTCTCGCACAAGTCTCGTGAAGATCGCGCGGATAAATGACGCCTGCCGTGGACCAAACGCACTAAATTCAACACGGCTAAAAACCGAACAGGCCGATAAGTATAATAATTAGTTGCCAATACGAGTCACGATGTAAGGTTACTAAAATCGAAAACATAATTGAATAACACATTAAGAAATGACTTCAGTTCCCCTTTAAGTGCAACTATTAAAGGATCTTTAAAAAAAAAAAAAAGTGTGACACTTTAATAAACAAACTGAAGTTGTCAAATTGCTATATTAGAAAATTAAACACTCGTGTGCTGTTCGAGAGAGAAAGGTTGCACGCTCTCTGAAAACACAGTCAGAGTAAAACCAGACTAACGACGTTTAGGAGGAGATGATCAGATGACATCCATTATCTTCAACCAAATAAGTGCTGCTCGTGTGCGCGATGCCGAAAGACGACAGAAACGGTCACGTTTATGATGATCTGTGAAGATCTGCCTCAGGAACTGTGATTAACGTCACTACTGGGCCACGACAGACCAGTTGTTGATGCTCAGATATCTGATTTCTTACCTAAAAAGGGACTGACCTACATTCCTAATCATTCTAATAATGTTTAAGGCATTTTTGCATGCCATTGAGTCCCATTCAAAAAGGCACACAGACACTGATTACTGATTGTGATTTTTTTTTTCCCTTCACAGCTCACAATTTTCCATTTAAAAAAAAAAAATTTAGGTCAAAGATGTTCAGCTTAAAATCCACCTTCCAGCTGAGTTTTCTCAACTGGCTCTGCCAACAAGCAGTTCCCGACTGCACAGCTCGTAATATTACACCTTCCAGGTGAAGGAAGATGACCATCTTTATCACATCAGGCATCCATTGTTGTTGTCGTCGATCCACGTGTTCTCAGGTGGCTGATCAAGCTAATCTTTGCATGGGATGTACAGGGGCAGTGAAAGAAAATACTCCTGCGCAGAAGTGGTACCGTTTTCTCGGGCTTTATGCATTGCGCGTTTTGACTTGGTTATAGCGATGCGCCACTTCTCGTAGCTAGCGGCATCTTTGGGAACAGTCATGTGCCACACGAAGCGATTTCAAGCAAGGGCAGGGCTTTTCCGGTGCTACTGATGTGAAGCCTAGCCCAGTCCGGTCCAGACGGCCCCAAAGGGGCATGTTCGGCTGGCTTGTAAGGGGGTCTGGGGGCATCCTCCTCTAGAAAATTTCAAAATTTAAGCCTTCATTCTGGTGGCATCTAGGGTTGATTTAGGCACAATTCAACATTATTAAATTTGCTGCATTTTACCTTGCCAAATATGCAAGGGGCGAATTTAAAGGGCAAAATCAGATTTTAAATGAAAACACTGGAAACAAATCAAATTCAGAGAAATGTATTTAAAAAAAAAAAAAGCATAATATTGAATACAGCAGCTGAAATTAGAATATTGACAATACGGCTGTCAATGACAGACCTGCAACCCAACAGGCGAAAGTCACACGAAAGCCTGCAGCATGCGTTCGTCTAAACCGGGGAACAGGGGCGCTGCGGCCTCTTACTCTCGCCGTGCACCCCCTTACCAAAATGCAGATCGAACCCCAAGTCACACTAAGGCCATGCACTTGTGTTACTGCACAACATGCAACCTTTTCTCCATGAAAACATCCCAGCAACACAACGTGACGATGCATTTGATCATCAAATACGTTATAATTACTCCAAAAATATTCCAATCATAGTAGATACACCGCCAGACGGTGCAAAAACAATCCGAATTGGCATTTTCCAGACCGAGGCGCCGTGTTGTTTACTTGTCGCAGCTGCTCTCGCGAGATTTGACATGGGTTACATACAAGGTCAGCTGACTTGTGTGAGATTTCTTGAGACTGAATGACCTTTCACCCACCGGCGCGGGAGCTTTTGACAGAAGTTGTTCGCGAGTTGTTTTTGTTGACGCTTGGGCATTTAAAGATGTCGTCTCGCGGCACGAAACAGAAGACTGTCCGGGACAGAAGATGATGACTTCTTTTTTCTGTCACAAAGCGGATAAAGATGTTTCCGATGGAGAGATCGTGACAAATCGAGGGATCGGTTCCATGCCCTCATTGAAGGACGCGCCAACCGAGCGCTGTGACAGCGGTGTCGCGGAATCCGTGACAAACAAAGACCAGATGTCTTGCTCTGATGAAGCACCGAGTGTTCAGTGGAAAAGCAAAATGAGAAAAAGGCCGAGTTCCAGGAAAAGTTCAAATATGTTTTTTTTTTTAAGCGTGCTTACATTTTTTGCATGGTTTCAAACTTGATGTGATTTGGGTTGGATTCCAACTTTACAATGTTTACTTTTTTAGTTTCTTTTTAAAGAAAATAAATTTTGCTCTGGAATTCTCCCCCCCCCCCCCCATTTAACAACTAATGCCGCTTTTCCACTACCAACGCGGCTGAGTTGGGCTGAGCCGTGCCGTGCTGAGTCGAGCTGAGCGGGGCTGTTGGAGTTGCATTTCGACTACAACCGCGCTGAACCGTGCTGGCTGGAAGTGGGTGGACACATTGGGTGGAGTTAGCGAAAGTGGGTGGATGTCACGTGATGTCGTTAGGCGGCGCAAACAGTGACATCAGTGAGCTTTTAAGCGGTAGTCTCACGACCCGGATAGTAAACAATAAACATGGAGGACATGGAGTCGTTAGTGTTGCTGGTCTTGGTGCTGTGGCTTGTTGTCACCGACAACGCCAACAGATACTGGCAAGAGCGTATAGATGAGGCGAGGCGCATAAGGCTTCAGAAATTCTCGTAATTCATAATTCTTCTTCTTCCGGGTTTACAGATCCCAGCGTGCTCGCGGGGCGTGTGTGGGCATGTGAGGACACTCCTCCTCACCAATCAGTGCACAGGGGAGTGTCTGCTCACGCCCCTAGCCCCACTAGGCTCGGCTCGCTTCAGCCCCACTCCAAAACTGCGCGAGTTTTGGGTGCTGAGTAGGGCTGAGTCGCGCCGCTCTGAGGTAGTCGAAACGCGAGCCGTGTCAGGCTGAAGTGAGCTGAAAAAGGGTAGTGGAAAAGGGCCATAACTCTACTTTATCCTAGTATAAGAAAACAGGTCTCTCTGGTGAATGTTTAATACTTTTAAGTTTAATTCATTTGAATTATAAATTTCAATTTGAATCATGAGGAATTAGTATTGTGTGTAATTTGAACTGCGGTATTAGAATTTGAATTCAGTGTTGTGACAAAATTTTATTTTCTTTTTCAATGTTGACAAACAATTTGTTACAATTTCCGTCTCAGATAGCCTCAGAACGTCCCATTGTAGCCTCGATTTTTCAAAGGCTTCGCACAGCGCCATGGCGAGCGTCCTCGTGCTAAATTTTTCTAGAAATCCCCCTGCTGCAGTATCGTACCAGGAACAGACTCGAGGTCAAATTACACCACCGCGCCATCTAGTGACCAGCACCGAGAACGGGGTTTTATGTCCGGTTGCAAATGGCAGTCGGTGCACGCAGCGAAACCCTTTTCACTTCTGGGTTGAGTACCAGGATAGTCCAGACCTATACATCACAATATCTTCCTATTTCTATAATTACTACTCATTTTCAGAGAGGAATAGAAACTATTTAAGTGCAGAAACTACTCTGCATTGTTCAACTTATGGTATTCATTTTTTTTTTCCTTTAGCGTGCAAGTAAGAGCGCGGCGCTGACGTCGCACGGTGCAGCAGAGCGCCGCGTACCCACGCTTTGAGGAAAGCCCTAAGGGTCTCCCAGTTTTCATGGTCGACGCCAAAGTCTTTCAACGAGGCTTTGAGCGCATCTTGAGCTCTCTTTTTCTGGCCACCATGTGACCGAACACCAGCTGTGAATTCTTCATACAGGACGTGTTTCAGGAGATGCTCATCAGGCATCCGGGTGACGTAACCAGCCCAGCGAAGTTGAGTCACGCAAAGCATTGTAAAAATATGCTGATCATTCCTGACTGTTCCAGAACCTGTGCCTAGGATCTTGCCATTTTATCTTCATTTATTAGTTTATGAAGGCAACAGAGATGGAAGTGGTTAAGGTTCTTAGCATGACTTTGTTTACCAGTCATAAAGAACTGATATCCAAAAGGCAGAAATGCAAACATTTCCAGAAGAGCACATTTAAGCAGAGTATTGGAAGGTATAAATGTTACCAGCGGTGCAGTCGGGAACTGCTTGTTGGCAGAGCCAATTCAGAAAACTGAGGTGGAAGGTGGATTTGAAGCTGATCCCACAGGAATGTGAAGTAAAAATGTAAAAAATCTGATCTAATCCTTTTACAAATTGGCTGTCCAAGGTCCACACAGCTGACATTTCCTCTATTCTGATGCTCAGAGTATTTACTAGTACTTTCTACTCCTCCGTCAGTAAAGCGTTATATCCGACACCGTTCTCTTTTAGCCAAGAACCGATTGCAAATAAATACCCGTCTAAATGGGAATCGAGTCAAACAGACATTAAGAAACTCAAAACATCAACAAAAAGTATGAAAGATGGGAGAAAGGGGCAGGGCTTCAGACGTTCATTAATACAAGTCAAAGCAGTATACAAATCATTCCAGAATAATAAATCGATTTATTAATTTCCTGTTTTATTACAGACAAGAGGCCACTCTTGATAAATGATGAGCGATACCTTGTACTAGCGTACTCCAGAGATCCTCGCAGGTTTGGAAATATTTTCAGAGTAAACACCACTGGATAAGGAGGAGGAGGCAGCATGAGATTGCAGAGAGACGTTCGAGTCCTCAAATCTCACAAATCTAGTGGAGGTCAAATCAAACTTTGGACAAAATCAAAGGAAATTCTCATGGATCATCTGCTCGGCTGACGGGAGGATTACGAAAAGTATTCAATGGAGTCTTTTCAGTCAAAACGCTGCCCAAAACCAACAGGTTTAACCAAACATGCAGGGGTGGAGTACTTCACCTCGGAGAAAGTGACTCCAGTTCCCCAAAACGCACACTGAAAAAGCCCTGGATATATTTTGAGCCGGAAATTTATGGATTTTTTTTTTTTGGAGAGGGAGACTTCCATTACTTTTTAGCTACATTAGTTTTAGTGCAAAAGTAAAGAAACAAAAACAACTGAACACGTCCTTGTTAAAGAATTACGTTTCGGGAAGAAGTTTAGAATTTCATACGTTCAAGTGTTCAAACGATTTCATTATAGCTAGACGGCCTTTTGATTTCATAAAATCAGTGAAATTTAGTTCCGTCTGAAATTGTCATTGTGATATATGTTTATTTCTGTAATATCTCACAAAATATCAGGCCATTCTGTGGCTGGGAAGTTATTTAATTTGAGCGGATTAAAGCAAATAATGTGCATGAAATCGCTCGCTTCATGCAGTCAAGCAGACAGAGGAAGTCCGTGTCTGTGCGCATGCGCAGGTTTACCGTCTTCTTCTTTTGGGTTTTACAGCAGCTGGCATCCACAGTGTCGCATTACTGCCATCTACAGGTTTCCCTTTGAGCGTGCACTGACAGTTCCATCATTCTGTCGCTAAACGAACAGCTGATCACACCGAGGTGCTCGCTGAGCGCCGATATTTATTAGTTTGGTCCTGCGTTTCCTTTCCTTCGTATAAAACATGACGTCTTATTTTTTCATGGTCCAAATCCTGCGCTCTGATTGGCTGGCGAGCAGGTCCGTATCCTACGATACGAACCCCAGTTACGGATCTCTGGCGACTCGCTCGTTCACAACAACAACAACAACAAACATAGTAACAATTTGTCAACATTTAACCTTTTTTTTTTATAAGATTATCAGAAATCCTATAAACTCTTGCCAGCATTTCTCAGGAGAATAGCATTGATTTTACAGCATGGATAGCGATAATGACCGTGTTCACAGCGAAAGCGAGTTTTACTACTCTGAGGAAGAAGAAATAAAATAAAACATTTCAGGAGAAAGCTAAAAACCTGTAACTGTTGCTAACGCCGAGCAAAAACACGGCTGAATCCTGAATGACTCAGTTTTGTATAAATAGGGGACTACATAGGCGGCAAAATGTAGTTTTTTTTCCTGCCATGGAAGTGCACTTGTATACCGAGGAGGAAGCCATTTGCATTACAGCCGTGAATGAGGATTCAAAAACAGCATTAATTTTACAGCATGGATAGCGATAACGACAGTGTTCACAGCGAAAGCGAGTTTTACTACCCTGAGGAAGAAGAAATTAAAACAAAACATTTCAGGAGAAAGCTAAAAACCTCTAACTTGCTAACGCCGAGCAAAAATATGGCTGAATCCTGAATGAATGACTCCTGTTTGTATAAATAGGGGGCTACATAGGGGGCAAAATGTAGTTTTTTTCCTGCCATGGAAGTGCACTTGTATACCGAGGAGGAAGCCATTTGCATTACAGCCGTGAATGAGGATTCAAAATGGCGGCTCGGCTCGGTTTTCCCTTTCGGGCGCTCTCGTTTTCTGTTAGAATTTGGTAAAGAAAAAATAAATATATTATTTACCAGCTTAAGGTCGGTCCGTATGGTGAAATACCGTGACCTTAGCCTTGAATACTGACCTCGACCCAGAGGGCCTCGCTCAGTACTTTCAAGACCTCGGTCACGGTATTTCACCATATGGACCTCCCAGCTGGTAAATAACACGTATTTCTTCTCACTCTCTTTCCATTACTGTAGTCGGTCTTTCATGTTTCACATTTCGCACACTCACATCCTCCATTTCTCTCTCTCGTTTCAAATCTGTATCCCACAATACCTTGCGCGAACAGGGAAAGCACACCACGTGATGCATGACGTAACATCTTGTATCGGGTCATGGTGAAGCAGGAAAAAAATAGCGGAGAATTTAGAGCCACATGGCTCTAAATTCATTAATTGTTTTATTAAACTAAAAATTGGAAATCTGCAATTTGAATTTAGTACTGTAGCTTTCGGTCCACTAAACAAAAATAATTGTGCGCCGGGGAAAAATTATTCGTATGACCTACACTTGAAAAATCTGAAAGGCAGTCTCCCTTGAACAAACCAATCTTTGGATCTTTCCAATCATCTTAACCCCGATTTGATTTTGGAATAACTTCTCCTGAACAGGACGCGAGTAAACCATGCAGCGTTATTGTGGAATAAAGTTATGGCCCCTGGTTACATCACAAAACTCTTCTGAAACTTATGGAGCCAGTTTTCGTGACACACAAAGCAATTACTGGTCTTTACTTCAATTCTCCGTTAACGTCGAAGCCCAGATTGGCCACCACACTCACATGAAACCTGATAAACCAGAAGGTTAAGCTGGAGACCAAAATAAAGCCAAATCATTCGCACAACTTTGTAATTTGCATTCTTAATCATAACATATGTGGCACACCTTGAGATGGTGCTTTTTAATAAACGTGTAATTCGGGTTGAAGCGATGGTGAAAACTGGACACGAACTGTGGTAACTGAAGCCGGGCAAATGGAGACGGTTTAATACACCTTGAAAACCGTGTGTGTGTTTTAAAATACAGGATACTAGTCCAACAGATCTCACTCATGATCTACAATTTGCACAAAAGAACATTTAATGGATAAATAAAAATAATTAACTCGCTCATTGGGAAAGTAAAAAAGTACAATGTTCTGCCCAGTTTAAAGTTTATTTGGAAAGGGACTAGGATATTTAAAAAAAAAAAAAAAGGATTTTAATACAACATCTTGCAAGCTAGTTTGCTAGTTAAGTACCAGTCAAAAGTTTACACACCTTCTAAATCAATGTTTGTTCTTCATTTTCATCAATCAAAAGTCACTTCACGTCTTAAAGGTAATGGACGTCGTTTCTCTTTACTTAGCTGCTCAGTTCTTGACCTAATCCTCAATGGATTACTACAGTTATGGATGGAGGGCCATTTCATGACTTGCGGTTTTATTATTTACCATTTGATATCAAACTCATCAAGGCGGCAAGAAACTTGTCCACTAATTAGCTTCGGACAAGCCACACCTGTTAACTGAAAAGCATTCCGGGTGACGACCTCAAGAAGTTTTGTTTAAAGCCTCGGTCACAACTGGCCGTACGTGCTCCTATGGCCGGTCTACGTGCAAAAAAACGCAAGAAACGCACGGAGGGCGCGCGTGTGACGTGCTGATTTTCGAGCCGTAGACTGGCCGCAGAGGTTCTTTGTCATGTCAAACAAACTCTACGGGCGCTTACGTTTTTCTCAGGTTGCAAGACAAACTTACGGCCAACGTGTGTCTTTCTCCACGAACACAAAAAAAAAAAAAGCAGCGATTTGGGAAACGCCAAAAATCGCACGGCCAAAAAAAAAAAAAAAAATCGTACGTCCGGTTGCGACCTAGGCTTAACATGTCGCTCCGTACACGTTATTTTATCGTTTTGACATCTTCAGTATTTTCTACATCATAGAACAAGAGTCAAAGTGTAGAAATGAGTAGGGTGCACAAACTTTTGACTGGCACCCCATTTGTCGCACTGAAGGAAACGATCCAAATAAAATCCTGGCTGAATTCGACACCAGACGAATGTACGAGAACGCATGTTCTCCATGTTGGATTACAGAAAGAAGATCCTCTGACGATAGACCTGTGATGAAAGAAAATGACGTTCTTCTTGCGTGGAGTTAAATGGAGTCGCAGAAAAGCAAAGGATTCCTTGATACAACATTAGGTGAGATTATGCCGAGAAAAAAAATTTTAATTGGTGAAAATGTTAATTATGACTCGGGGGGGGGGGGGGGGGGGGACCACACGAAACGTCCATTCTTCAAAGGAGGTATGAGGTAATAAGGATGTTTTTCCGTTCTTTAACATTCATTATAGCTTTGCAACTCACTGTACACTATATAAGGGGCATGTAAACATTAACGTTACATTACTGTGAGTAAATCAGTATTTTAAATAACCGACTGCTCAAGTTAATCATCATCATCATCATCATCCTCCATCACCTACCTTCCTCCTATCGGTGCTGGTAACGGGAATGCTGGCGGTCCCATTAACAGCTGCTGGTCAGAACCGTGAGATCAACTTGTGAACAAAATCTTTCACGATTTTTGCAAAAATCGGTCAAATCAGACAGATGATCCATCTACCTGTTATGGAGGATCAAAGTTCACCTTCCACTTGAATACCAACTGCTGTACTGTCAGACCTTCGTGTAACCACACGCGGATTACTGCAACACTACACGGGGCCAGTCAAATCACAAAGAGAATCAAAATACTACTGAATCTGACTCTACGAATCATCTACGATCGATCGAGAACAACAACAACAACCCCTTTGTACACGACGTCTGGAATCCTACCCTTCCACCTGAGAACAAAAAGTATCGCATTTCGATGATGGTTCTCAAGACACTCAACAACACGACTCCTAACTATCGCTCCAGAACGCTCAAGCTGAAATCTGCAGTATCACAAGGAGCAACAACTGATGACCTTTGGGTTCCTCCTGCTCATCTAGACGTCAAAAGATGATCGCTGGCTTACGTTGGACCAACAACCTACAATAATGTCCCGTCGAGAATCAGAATCACGACCACCAACCTCGAGTTTAAACACCTTATATATGAACACTTCCTGCAACAAACGTGTTAAACATGGACGAAAAACTCCACACACGTAGAACGTCTTGTGGAAACGCGTGAACTATGCGAATTTGTTTGTTTGGGTATTATTTTCACAGTTCGTACGAGAGAGTCTTTTGATCAAAATACTTAAAATGAACATTATTAAGTAACTAGGGTTTCTAGATTGATGGCTATCTGGACTGATCGAGTTATCTTTGGAACTTTTTCACTGACATTTTGTCAAATATATTGATTTTAGTTTAATACTGTAGTTTAGTTTTACTAGAAGGCCCAGCGCGAAATAAACTGGTTTATTAACCTTGACACAGTCTCATACACACACACCCCACATTCACTGGATATGAGCAACAGCATGCTCCGATTGGCTACTCTACTACTAGGATATCAGGTCATATATCATGGAGAAAAATAAAATGGCGGGGCACATCAAGTCAGAGATTTCACTTCATCATGACGTATTTAAAGGAGAACTGAAGTCATTTTTAAACTTGCTTTATTTCTTAATTAACGTGTTATTCAGTTACGTTTTTGGTTTTAGTAACCTTATATCGTGACCCGTATTGGCAACTCATCTCATCTCATTATCTCTAGCCGCTTTATCCTGTTCTACAGGGTCGCAGGCAAGCTGGAGCCTATCCCAGCTGACTACGGGCGAAAGGCGGGGTACACCCTGGACAAGTCGCCAGGTCATCACAGGGCTGACACATAGACACAGACAACCATTCACACTCGCATTCACACCTACGCTCAATTTAGAGTCACCAGTTAACCTAACCTGCATGTCTTTGGACTGTGGGGGAAACCGGAGCACCCGGAGGAAACCCACGCGGACACGGGGAGAACATGCAAACTCCGCACAGAAAGGCCCTCGCCGGCCACGGGGCTCGAACCCGGACCTTCTTGCTGTGAGGCGACAGCGCTAACCACTACGCCACCGTGCCGTATTGGCAACTAATTGCAATTAAAATATTTTACTTATTGACCTATTTGGTTTTTAGCCATGTTGAATTTAGTTCGTTTGGTCCACTGCAGGCGTCGCTTATCCGCGCGATCTTCACGAGACTTCGAAATGTGAAGTGTCAGCGCTGCCATTTTAAAAACTGTTTTCCAAACGAAGTATTGCACAAAAATGAGTTTAAATGACGATGACTGCCTACTTTTTTCAAACTTTCCTGATTGGCTATCAAAACAAACAAAACTGCCAGCTTGATTACATCAGCATTCGAAAGAGGGCGCATGCATCTTTTGACAACGTTGGCAGATGTTGCCGTGTCCAAAATCGCTCCCTACTCACTATATAGTGTGGACGCCATTTTGTAGTGCTGTCTGAAACCTTAGTGAGGCTTATTTACATCCTATATAGTGCACTCAAAGTATCCCACAATGCATCATGAAAACTAGTGTACAATGATGGTCACTAACCAAAGCAATCTAGCCCATCGTGCATTGCAGTCACGCTGAAAGAAATCAAATTAAAAGTCACAAATGTGATTTAATAAAAGGCAGCGGCAAAGAAGAAAGCATTCAGCCTTGATTTAAAAGAACTGAAAGCTGCAGGTGCTGTGTATTGATTAATGTGGGAAATGCACTCAGTGTAATATGGATTTATCACAAGAGTGCATGCGTTTATTATTTTGAAAACCCACCAGCCGACTGATCCGGCACGTTTTAATTGTACGACAGCAATGACATAAATACCAGCGCGATGGATTAGTGTCCGAAAGGTTTTTTTTCATTTTACCACTGAGCTCACTGTATAGTCCTCTATATAGTAATTCCCTATGTAGGGAGTAGTGAACGAGTGAGCGATTTCAGACACAGGATTGGTCACTTTGATTTCCGCTGTACGTTTTACTTCCGTCCTACGATGTCTCGCACAGGTCTTAACGAATCTCGTTTATGGCCGTTGCTTTGACATATGGACTGATATGTTACAGAGCATATTTCAAACACTCATAACTTGCTATAGCAGCAACAAAATAGCTATCAAAAAAGCATTCCGATATAGCGCCCCCTCCCCAAATCTCCCCTTTTCCACACTCCAGCCCAGTCGGTGGCAGTAATGTACTTGGTTTGACAACCACCCCCACCCAAAAAAAAAAAATTTATATATATATATATATATATATTTTTTTTAAATAAAAGGGGGGCAAAAACGGCAGCGCGTGTTAAGCCAGTATCTCACTGGGCTGCGACAGCCTGCGACAAGTTGGAGACACAACAACTGCAATAAAACATGCGAATTCACAACAATTTTCACTTGGAATCACACAATTAATATTCGCATATATTTTACCGCAATTGTTGTATCTCCAACTAGTCGCAGGCTGTCGCAGCCCATTGAGATACTGGCTCACACTTCCTGTCTCAACTCGCACTTCCTGTCTCATGGAAACTGAACTGAGAAGGGTTCGTGACGGCTTTATGACACCAGCGACACATTTGCGGCTATTTTGAGAGAAAATGTCGCACGAGTTTTTTTGAACATGTTCAAAATTTCAGCAACGAAGGAGCGACACTTTTACCCCTTTTCCACCAAATCAGTTCCAGGGCTGGTTCGAGGCCAGTGCTGGTGCTGGTTCACAACTCGTTCAACTTGCGAGCCAGCTGAGAACCAGTTTGCTTTTCCATAGCTTGCGGTGCCACGTCATTACGTCGCTGTATACGTCATTACGTCACTGTATACGTCAGTTACGTCGCTACGTTTGCATAAACCTTGGCGCAAATATCGAAGCAAAAACAACACGGAAGCAGCAGCAACAATAATAAAAAATGACTTCGCGTTTGTACAGCTGCGGCTTCTCATCGCTTAAAAATAGCGATCTTTCGCGGTCTTGTTATTGTTGTTGGTCTTAACAACTACGCCCCCCCGCTGACGTAAGCGGTTCTTTCCTCTGGCCCAGCAGAGAGTTGGTGCTAGCCTGGAACGGGTTTTTCTGGCCTCAGAGCCAGTTCTTTGTCAGTGGAAACAGAAAACCCGGTTCCAAACTAAGCACTGGCCCCGAACCAGCCCTGGAACTGCTTTGGTGGAAAAGGGGCATATGCGACTCATGCGAGGAAATTGAGAATTCCTGCGAATGTTTCAAGACACTTTTGAGACTCTCTCACGAATGACGTTCGCAATTTGTCGCAAGCCGTCGCAGCCCAGTGAGATACTACCCTTACTGAACCAACCAAGGACGAAATAAAAACTCTACTCGAAACCCCCCCCCCCCCAAATAAATAAAATGTGCAACAAAATATGGAAAAGTATGATGGTAAGAACGTCTTTTTTTTTTTCAAAGAATAATTATTGCTGCATTTTTTCACAGACTGCTGTCATTTCGCCAGTTTGTTTACATTCTAAGCAGAAATTATTTTGTCGGATGTTTTGTATAAAAGTTTTTATTTAGGCAGCTGGGCCATAGAAGGTTCACGCTGCATGCGTGTAAAGAAAAGTGGACAAACGTAGCATGACTTGCTCTGGGCCATAGAACGGCGTTCACGTTGCACGCTGCACACTTCACGCGCGAAGCGAGAAATGAACATGCACACTTTTCTAGGCGTGAAGATGGAAATTCCAGTCAATGCATGCGGTCACTGCCGCGCCAGCCAATCAGAACGGGTCTAGGGAGATAACTCTATGCTTTCAGGGGAAAACTTCAGAAAAAATATAATTGAATGGTATAATTGAAAAATAGTTCTTCATCGGGATTGTCAAGCAGATTATAGAATGTTCGGTGAAATTCACCACGGGTTTCTCTCAGAAGGAAGTGTTCTCGGCTCCAAATTCTGTTCCTTTTTCTCTTCCTCTGTCGCAGTAAAAGCAGAATGAGGCAATCGTCATCATCCAAAGAGTCCATATTGTTGGTTACTCGGTCAAAGTAGAACAGACGCAACACGTGAACATCCAAGCATGAAGTTTAATGGCCCAGGGTCCGGCTCTTCACGTGAACGTGTAGCGTGCAGCATGCAGCGTGAACCTTCTATGGCCCAGCAGCCTTATCGAATTTGGAAAAAATAAAAATGCTCCGTTTCTCAAAATCCAGTCAATGTGGAGAGAATAAAACAGTTATTCCATTCAATCTTGTCGTACATGGCTTAGACAACTCTGTGCTACGCGCCTCGTCAGCTATCAGCTCACGTACGACTCGATTTCATGGAATAACTTAAAAACACCGTTTACGAACTGCTTTATGGATTATGCTCAGATTGTGCAACAACCCAGTTTCACATGCAACATTATTTCAGCCTGGATTTCTCCTGATTTACTCAACTTGGTGTAAAAATCCGACAAATCTCAAAAAACGATTGATGTAGTGTTCATAAACCGATCATACGAGGGCGTGCCAAAAAGTTCTAAGACAAATTGGAAAAAAAAAAAAAAAAACACTTTTATTTATGAGAAAAAAAAAGCTATTTCTCTACATATCCTCCATTTAAGTCTAAACACTTCTGCATGCGGCGTTTCCATCAGAGAATTCCTTCTTTGTAGAATTCTGGGAGCTCTCTTTCACACCTTTTGAAATTATAACATCGGTCATAGAACTTTTTGACTTACCCTCGTATACATGTTTTAAATTAAAAAAAAAGGACAAAACTGGTGCAAATTTAATCAGCTAGCAAGGCAATTCATCCGTAAAATAATCAGCATAACGTGGACATTAAGACGATCATTTTATAAAACCAAAAATTGTACCTTTATGCATTTGTTACTATTTAAAATGCACAAACGTGTACAAATCTACCTCGACGAGTTTTCTTGACTGCCACTGCCAACAAGCAGCTCCTGACTGCACATCTGAAGTCATTACATTCCTCTTAAAGGGCTGATGACACGAACATGACTCTATGCAATTTCTTAAATAAACTATACAACATGGCAAACATGTTAGATTTCTGTTATAATTACATGAAAAGAAGCTGTTGTTACGCGAATATCCAACTTTTAATTGCACAGAGCAAGAAAACTGGGTCCGTGGCTCGCGGCCATGTTGTGACGTCAGCGGGAGAACACGCTGCGGTTCACTGGCTGTTCTACTCAATGGAAATGGCGCATGAAAACGCCAGTGAACTCTCTAGTGCTAGCTCTTCCTCTTCTGGGAGTCTAGAATTGTGTTGATCTCTTCCAAATAGAATCTATGATAGCCTACCCTCTTTACCCTTTGCCTCTCGTTGCTAGGCGGCAGTTACATGAAAGCCGCAAGCTTTCACAAACAAATACATGACTGATATCACGCCGACTTTATGATTACATTTATGATCATCATGTAGAATCTATAGCTCTACGTACCTTTATCTTATGTCGTTTCACAACACATGTTCTGACAGGAGGACTGTCTTTGGATCCGGCATAGCTACTAGTAGACCCCCTCCGGAATACTGGCAGTGTTGCCAGATTGGGAGGAATCCCGCCCAGAATGGGCAGTTTCAAGTGCATTTTGGTGGGTTTTGAACATATTTTGGGCTGGAAAACTTCAGCAGTATCTTGCAACAGATACTGCTGACGTTTTCCAGCCCAAAATATGTTCAAAACCCACCAAAATGCACTTGAAACCACTCAACTGGGCGGGAAACCTCCCAATCTGGCAACACTGTGTAGGCACTGCTGATGGTAGTAACACACGTTTGTGCTGAACTGAACACCCAAGAGATTCTTTTAAGCTGGGAAGGGTGTCAAAACAATCCAAATCGAAGTGTTCAGAGCACAGGACAGATGTTGGTGAGGGCTCCCACTTGTTACGAGTGCGCCTGACTTGCTTCACCCACTTCGCATGCAGCTCGGGATCTCTGGGAAACTTGAATAAACTTACCCCATCCTTGTGGGTTTTGGAGCAAAAGCCGGCAACACAACGCGAAGGCATAATAACTAATAAATATATATATATATATATATATATATATATAAAATAATGTATAATAATAATAATAATAATAATGACAAACTGAACACCTGTCGCATCAACAACAAACTGGTAAGTTAGGAGGAAGGTTCTTTCGCTGATGTCATATAGCTCCTCCTCCTCTTTCGTCTCCTGGGTGCTGCAGCCCTGTCAAATTTGCCCAAATAGCCGCGTTTATCATAACTTGTAAAATAGGCGCCTTCGTGAATTAATATATGGAGCATTGGGAATTACTTTTTATGTTATAAAACATCGCCAAAGATGTCAAAAACGTGTCATCAGACCTTTAAAAACATTTCTTAAACAGGCAGTGTAAATAATTTGACATGCTGGGAAGGTGACTGTTCTCATAACGCTGATGCTTTTAAAATAGTCCTTCTCCACATCATCGGCGAGTTAACAGTAGACCTACCCCAGATTCTCAACAAAGTCAGTCACATTGATCATACAATATGATACGATACGATTTGGTAGCATACATCACTGTACAGCCACAGATTCCGTGATATCAAATATCGAATCGCTTCCTTATGAATCAAAATCATATCATGTGGAAGCCTCTGGTTTACATCCCTAAAGGTTCTGACCGCAAAATGTCCCATTTCTATTGCTGTTGGAATTTCGAGATGTTTCGCTGCTGCACACACACACTGTGTATCCGGTGTGTAAATGTTGTGCTGAAATAAAAAGCATCCCGCATCTTACAATTCCGGAGATCGCCGAAGCAAGCGAGCAACGATATCACGTGACCACCGTGGGGCGCGTTTGACCTACTTTTGACCAAAACAAGTCGGCGTGGGAAAACATGGCGGACTCGGCTCTCCCGCCGGCTAAAAAGAAAAGGAAAGCCTACCGAGTGAGTGTAACTGTACAACGGAGCAAGATTAGAGGACGTCATTTTTCTGGACAGATAATTATTCCAGCTAGCGCTGAGCTATCTCAGCCGCAGAATGCATGAACTCGATGCCGCAGTAGCGAGTATGGAGCTACAAACCTAATCAGGCTTACGTCTAAACCGGGGAACAGGAGCGCTGCGCCCTCTTACTCTCGGCGTGTGCCCTCTTACCGAAATGCCGACTGAACCCCAAGTCACACTCAGGCCATGCACTTGTATGCTACTGCACAACATGCAATCTCTCAAAACGATCGTTTCTCCGTGAAAACATCCCAGCAACACCACGTGACAATGTGTCTGATCATCAAATACGTTATAATTGCTCCAAAACTATTCCAATCATAGTAGATACACCGCCAGACGGTGCAAAAACAATCCGAATTGGCGTTTTCCAGACTGAGGCGCCAGGTTTGTTTACTTGTCGCGGCTGCTCTCGCGAGATTTGACATGGGTTACATACAAGGTCAGCTGACTTGTAGAGCGAGACTGAATGACCCTTCACCCACCGGCGCGGGAGCTTTTGACAGAAGTAGTTCGCGAGTTGTTTTTGATGACACTTGGGCATTTAAAGATGTCATCCCGCGGCACGAAGCGGAAGAAAGCCAAAGACGGTCCGGGGCAGAAGATGATTACTTCTTTCTTTTTCAACGTTGACAGACAATTTGTTACAATTTCCATCTCAGATAGCCTCAGAATGTCCCATTGTAGCCTCAATTTTTCAAAGGCTTTGCACGGCGGAGAGGGGGGGGACAACCGGCACCGCCGCCCCGCTTCGCTCCCTCGCCATGATGAGCGCCCTCATACGAAATTTTTCTAGAAAAAAACCCTGCTAATGTTTAGCTCTTACAGAGAAAAACAATAATGCAAACAATATCAGAGAAAAGATAGTCACCTTTTGTTTCACGGCTCTATTCACAAACGTCAACCACAAATTGCATTCCTACGACTCAAAACTCTCCGACATCGATGATGTTTTCTTCACGTTGCCATCTTGGTGTGACGCAGCTCCATAGTTACGCTAATTAGTTAAAGCTCCTTGCGTTCAAGTGTTTCCTGCTTCCATAGAGCCATACGGTTTACTTCGAGAGAGAGGAAAACAGTCCCAAAATGGAGAAAAGCAACCCTCAGGACATCAAAATGATCATGTCGTCCGCACGATATCGTTCTTGCGAGACATAGGAAAAAGCCATGCGCAATTAAAAAAATAAAAAATAAAATAAAATTGAGATGGACTTTGCAGTCAGCACCTTTAAGTGTGAGGTATTAGGGTGTAATAGGTTGGAGTTTTAAAGCGGAACTGAAGTCAGTTTTAAACTTGGTTTATTTCTTAATTAACGCGTTATTCAATTACGTTTTCGGTTTTATTAACCTTATATCGTGACTTATATTGGCATATTATATTACACTTATCGGCCTTTTCGGTTTTTAGCCATGTTGAATGTCGTTCGTTTGGTCCACGGCAGGCGTCGCTTATCCGCACGATCTTCACGAGACTTCAAACGTGAACGGTCAGCGCCACCATTTTGAAAACTGTTTACGCAATGGCCAGATCGCCATATCATTCCAATTTAGATTAATTTCGAGATCTGCCAGCTTCATGAGTGATGGCGATTATTCCATACGACTTCGAACCAACGTGGAGTAGAGAAGAGTTGGAAAGACGACAGGATAAGGACGAGTCCGTCGTGCTGGTATTTACATCATTACTGTCGCACGATTAAAACGTGCCAGATCAGTCGGTTGGTGGGTTTTCAAAATAATAAACATGCATGTGTTTTTGTGATAAATCCAAATTATACTGAGCGCATTTCCCACACAATCCTCACTGAGGTTTCGGACAGCATGACAAAATGGCGTCCCCACTAGTATATAGTGCCCTATATAGTGAGTAGGGAGCGATTTCGGACACAGGGAGAACTTCCGGCTTGATCAGATCAGCATTTGAAAGAGGGAGGGCGCGTGTGCCTTTTGACAACGTTGGCAGATGTCGGTCACTTTGATTTCCGCTGTACGTTTTACTTCCGTCCTACGATGTCTCGCACAGGTCTGAGAGAATCTCGTTTACGGCCACTGCTTTGACATATGGACTGATATATTACAGAGCAGATTTCAAACACTCATAACTTGCTATAGCAGCGACAAAATAGCGATCAAAAATGCATTCCGATATTTAATAAAATCAGAGAGAGAATTTTGATTAAAAAATTTTTGACTTTAGTTCTCCTTTAAGATTTATATTATTAACATTGATTAAAAAGACAATCACATCAGTATGTGCACCTTATTCTGAAAAGGTAGACTGTGTGTAGCGGAACAGGAAGCTGTTGATGCTTTAGTTACGGTATCGAGGTGCATCACTACTGTGAAGTGCATTACATTTTTAAAAAACGCACTAAGGCCATGCTTAAAAAAAATCCGTTTCCTGTCCACCAGGTGGGCAAAAAAAATTTCAGTCGGGAGGGAGGGATTTATTTTTTTATTATTATTATTTTTTAATTATATATGGATGGATAAGAATTCGCAATGCTGTGTTTGCTTTTTCTTTCAGTACATTTTTATTACAAAAGCAGACACATTTAATAAAATATGACGGTTAAATCAACTGAAACTTGTACAAAAACTAAGTTAGCATTTTAAATGCTGACTGCAACATTTGGAAAACTTTTACAAAAGGTACTTAAAATGTCCGACACGCGGACTTTTTGTAGTTCTAAATCGAGCGTTAGGCCGAGTTCGGATGAAATTACACTATTAAAATGATCACTGAATGATTTGTTTTTCTGAATCTTTACTATTTTGTTGTTTGCTAGAATACCATTTTGCGATTTCACACTTCAGCAAATGTTTGAAAACTCCGGATCTCCTTCCTTCATGGTGGCTGCCATTTTTTTGTGCCGCATGGCGCATGCGCAGAGCTGATTCGACAGGGCTTTCCACAAGCGCCGGCCACACAATTAAGTCCAGCCGGCTACTTTAATGACTATTTTTGTAGCCCACAGGCTCTAAATATTAATTTTCGATTTTAATAAAATTAAATGTTTATCTAACGGACTGACAATAATGTCAAACTGAACCGTTGATCAAGGGAGAGGAACTCATCCGCGCCCCGACATGCAGTGTGCGCGCGCACTCAGCTGCGTGAATGTGTCATGCACCGAAAATAAAAGATTTACAAGCCAGGAACGCCTCATGATGCAATACGCAAGAAAAGAAGGAAGATTTACTGCCATTTTACTTTGTATTTGAGTAAAGTGAATAAATAAATGGTCTGTGGAAAATGCATTTAATCCTGGGAACTGTGTGCACAGGAGTTTATTTTGTGTTTACCCCACCGGCTGGCTACTTATTTGTCATGGCTGGCTAGTATGAGCCTTAGTGGAAAGCCCTGGGAATGCGGAAATGTCAAGTTCGATTTTAGATTTACGAACCCGAAAAAAAATGTCGAAAAACCGGCGTTAAAAAAAAAAAAATTTCACCCGCACAAACGGCACTCACCCGGCCGGTGGACCGGAAACAGAACATTTTTTAATAATGGCCCAAGTAGGTAAAAAAAAAAAAAAAAGCTGTCAAGGAGGAGGAGTAAGGTTTTTTCCTCTCTTCCTGGCCATTAAACCGACTTGTCAATCTACAAATTTAAAAAACTTTTTTTTTTTTAAAATGATCTGTTCAGGTTATATCAGCTTGTCCCAGGTGCTTGGGCTGCTGATTTATCCATTGTACAACGTTTTGCTGTATCCAGGCCAGGACGGCTTGCCATCATTGACAGAACAATGAATTCCGAATTATCTCTGCGATCTCAAAGAAAACATCGGTACGTCTGTCCGTGAACTGAATCTCAACAGAAAGTGGGTCACGCAGCAAGACAACGACCCTAAACACACAAGTCGCTCTAACAAAGAACGGTTAAAGAAGAATAAAGTTAGTGTTTTGGACTGGCCAAGTCAAAGTCCTGACCTTAATCCAACAGAAACGTTGCGTGAGCAGTTTGTGAGGAAACGCACCAACAGCCCGGAGTTGAAGCTGCTCTTTTCAGAGGAACGGGATAACACTCCTCCAAGACGATGTTCAGGATCATCAGATCAACAGTCACCACAAACGTTTAGTTACAGAAATCGCTGTACAAAGAGGTCACATATTTTTGCCACTCACTGGATCATTTTCCTCAGTAAATGAATTACCAAGTAGAACATTTCTCTCGTTTAACCGGGTTCTCTTTATCTACTTTCAGGACTTGTGTGAAACTCAGAATCATGTTTTACGCCATTACACCAACACAGTAATTGGGATCCAAAGAATCTGACCATGTTCAGAGTTCTCCACGGGCGCTTTTAAAGTGGCGCACCGTCGCGTTATAATTCTGGCCCGCCACCCTTCCCGTGGCCAAAAAAAAAAAACCCCACACACAATTTCATCAGTATACACTAAAATCGTAAAGTATTCGCTTTATTATAATTTTGTAACTATTTAACACGCAGAAGACCATTAAATGAATGCATACGGGTCTATCCCTGCGTTACACTACATCGCACTACACTATACTGACACATAGTAACGCTGGAAGCTACAAGCTGTAGCTAGCCAGCAGCTAAATAAATTTGTGGGTGTTTGTAGCGTTATTGTGCAACGGTTACGCTCATCTATCGTCTTTTCTGACAATACACACTTACAGTAATCATAACAGCACACACACACTAGTTAAGTTCAGGTTTTTTATTTTACGCATTTGTGATTGTGTAGGCGAGAGCCGCATTTTCCCGTTGCTTCACTGTTTGTTTACTGCAGGACTTCCGGGGTCCTGGGTCAAAGGACTAGAACTACAGAGGCTAGGATGGCTTTGCATCCAAGATGCCAGTCTTGGGCACACGCACCAGCTCGTGCATGGATCGGAGTGGTTTCACCCAATTAACATTATGTGTATTGTAAAAAAAAAAAAAAAAAGTATGCATTTATTGTAATTAGGTATTTTGTTTATGCATGGAAGTTCATTTATTTTTCTCTCACACACACACAAAAAAAAATATATTCATTTAGGGATGCGCAACAGTCGCATCAGCCTCAACTGAAATGTCAAATGAGTCTCAGATTGACCATAAAGATGATATATACAGTAAGAATGTAGTAATTTTTGGTAAAATGATTTTAACAATGATTTAGCATTTCCTATCCATTTATTGGCCAGTTCCACCGTCAAAAAAAAAAAAGCCAAAAATAGGTCAGCTTCAGGGGGACTTTATCCCCCTGGCCTCCCCAGGGCGCTGGCCCCCACACTGGGGCTCCGCCCCCTCTTATTTTTGAAAAGTGGAGAACCCTGATGTTATAAACAGTATAGGAAATCTAGGATGGCTCGAGTAGAAAACATTCCATGAGCTTTATTTTTTAGACAAAATCAGTCTCCTGAAGATATCCGACGAAGAAATTGCAAGCGCTACGATTATCTTAACCATGCTGATAACTTTTTTTTTTTTTTTAAACTGCTGTCTACATAAATAATCTCATCTCATTATCTGTAGCCGCTTTATCCTGTTCTACAGGGTCGCAGGCAAGCTGGAGCCTATCCCAGCTGACTACGGGCGAAAGGCGGGGTACACCCTGGACAAGTCGCCAGGACATCACAGGGCTGACACATAGACACAGACAACCATTCACACTCACATTCACACCTACGCTCAATTTAGAGTCACCAGTTAACCTAACCTGCATGTCTTTGGACTGTGGGGGAAACCGGAGCACCCGGAGGAAACCCACACGGACACGGGGAGAACATGCAAACTCCACACAGAAAGGCCCTCGCCGGCCACGGGGATCGAACCCAGACCTTCTTGCTGTGAGGCGACAGCACTAACCACTACACCACCGTCCCACCTACATAAATAGTATGCAATAAAATCTGCATGTGCTCGCAACTCTTAAGGCCAATTTATGCTGACAACGCAGTCCTCGCAGATAGCGTCTGCGTAGCCCCCCCCCACCTTCGCAGACACTGCGCGTACCTCCCAAAAATTGTGACCACCGCAGAAGCCTCGCAGACGAGAGGGCTCCGATTGGTCCACTCTACAGCCGCTGTACACGCACTTCTGCTTCCCTACTTTCCCGGTTTGGTTTGTTTTCACGACCGCCATTTTTAAAAACACGAGCGAAGATGGAGCAGCACGAACAGCGGTTGATCGAGGAAGTACGTACATCTATACGACTCCAGTTCTAGTCATTATTGAGGTATTTCACCCACGTGACCAAGTCATGTGATGCAGCCATTTTGGACGGCACGCTTAAGTCCTTCAGTGCAAGGCAGTATGAGATGGTGGAGACCTTTGCACATTTTAACAAGAAAGTAAGCTGTGATTCGTGTTAAATTGGATCTGTCTTTTATCACAAACACTGTACCCAGCCTTGGTATGGAGCCAAGGTTGTCGACAGAAGTCAACAGTTTGATGAAGGATGACCCCAGCAGTTTGAAATGGTACAAGGTAGGCTATGTTCACAACACTGTCTTGTTACTCTGGGGATCCGAGATCCCCTGAAACAGACATGAGATCCTTTGAAAACATGATTTGGGAAATGTTGGGGGGGTCTCTAAAATATTGGCAAAATGATGTTTATTGACATAGCAATCGTGAGTAATGGGAAGCATTTGCATATCTGAAGTGTTGTGTTTACTTGACAACGACTGCTGCTGCCAGGTTGGTTGTTGAGTAGCCTGACTGTTTTTTTTTTTTTTTTTCTTGCGTGTGGTATCATTGTTGACGCGAGGTTGTTTTTTGAACATGCCAATGCGGACACGATTTCCCCTGATGAGTTATGACTTCAGACGCGATGCGTGTGTGGAGGTGTGGAGTCCGCGTGATGTGCGCAAGATAGGCTTCTCGTGTTTGGAGAGCCGCGCTTTTTTTTTTTCCTCTTTTTCTTTTTACTTAATTTCCCTGTTTATTTCTGTGTCCCGTTTCTTTCTAGCTTCTGTTATTGCGTTTTATGTCTGATGTCTGCTACATGCAACCCTAGACAAATTAACACTGCCTTGTTTCACTGCTCAGATGGGTTAACAAACACTGACCCATTTACTTTTTGCTATATATTTTATCAAAATTGCGCGAACTGATAAACTAACCTGAAATGAAATGATCACTGCAAAGTCTGGAGTACTCTGCTGGCTCCCAATCCTGTCTTTTCACAGCTGTAATCCCTCGTCTGGGTCAGTAGTAAACCGGTAGTGATGTGTCGGTCGCGAACGATCCGGTTCAAAGAGCCGGCTCTTTGAAGTGAACGACGGGAGCCGGCTCTTCGGTGGGAGCCGAGTTTGGGAGCCGAAAGAGCCGGCTCCTTATAGTAAGAAGAGCCAAAAGAGCCGAAATTCCCATCACTAGAAAAAGGTAAAAGGAGCGTCCTGCACGCTGTCCCTGTCTGTTGTGGCAGCCCACAGCACAACAAGCAAACACCATGGTTATTTATAGAGTGCTTACTGACAAATTAATCTATTCTAGGTGTCTGTAACACTTTTTTTTCAAGCCGGTTCTCCCTCTCTGTCTGCAGCGTTAGTATGTAGCTTGACGTTCAAAATGGCGGACACCGGGGCGTCACGTGACCCTGTGACGTCAGGTGAAATACCTCAATAAGTAACCGGAGGATAAACACTCCACTAACCACACCCACCAACTACTCCTAGCGACTTCGCGCCCCCTTGCGTTGTGGCGGTGAATAACATCGCGCACGCCTATTACTCCCCGCTCAACGATAAATTACAACTGTCTGCGAAAAGCTATCTGCGAAAGCCTTGTCGCAAGAACATGCAGAGGCCTTTACTCGCATGCTTCCGTGCTCTGAGCAGCACAATCTTGTGCCTGTAA
The DNA here is from genome assembly GCF_027579695.1 of Neoarius graeffei. Taxonomy (NCBI): domain Eukaryota; kingdom Metazoa; phylum Chordata; class Actinopteri; order Siluriformes; family Ariidae; genus Neoarius; species Neoarius graeffei. The sequence continues at coordinate 52,078,087 of NC_083593.1, forward strand.
TCCTGCATGACGTTCGCCGCATTCAAACCACCTTAACGCATTTTCAAGTAACTCATCTTCTGCGTTTCACGCTGTTAAGTTCTCAAATGCAGCTGCATCAAGTTAAATTTTAGGAGCCATGAGCGGACCGTGTTACAGCGATCCGTATTATAACGACGCTCTACGGTTTAGAAAACAGAAACGGTTCATAAATGCTCAAGTCCTACTCAAGAAATCATAAACCAATTTATATAAAAGTACTGCTTTAAAAATAAATAAATAAATAAATAAATAAGGCGCTGAAGACACACGTATCATATTATTGAATCCGGATCACTTTTGAATCCAGTGTGAACTGTTAAAGTGAAGCGAATTGAAATCCCAGACAAAAACACTGAAGTAAAATTATCACACGAACAAAGTGCGACCCAAAAGGCCTCGGAAATCACTCTAAAAAAACACGATGACACGTCTTTTGTTCGTAATTTACACAGAAAACACACTTTTAAAGGAATTTTGTGACAGAAATCGCATTAGCCTGCATTAATGAGGCTCAACCTGCAATTACTGCACTGCTAATGTAGCAGGCTAAGCTAAACACAACAAATCATTCATACATAAATATAGGAGAGATATACATTTTTTTTAAAAAAGTGCATCTTAAACCATATACTACATGTGTAAAACATACAGAACACCATGTTCATTGTGAATACAGCTCATAAAAGCGTAAAATAAAACCGAAAAGGTGTAACTAGCTATACTGTTTTGGCTAGGCGAGCTAGCATTGCGTTATGGCTATGGCTATCAGAATTAGCACGAACTAGCATCGTCTGAACTAGCATCTGCTTCGGTTCTTCCTTCATTTGTATTATTACTATTATTATTATAAAAGTCAGACGTCGGGAAAAAAAAATGTTAGAATAATGTTTTACACATGTTGATGTATTGATAAATGTTATCGGACTAAAAAAAATATAAAAAAAATTGCACCGTAATTACAAAGGAGAAACGTTTGCTAGTTTTGGATGATATATATAAATAAGACACAGGATTGCCATTTAATTTAACACCAAGACAGTGGATATAGATGGATTACGATTATACATCTATTAATATATGTGTGTTAAAAACTTATGACGGTGTAAAAACAGGTGGCTAATGAGCAAACGTTTTCCCCCTTTGTTAGTGGTTAGCATACCGGCTAAAGCTACAGCTTGTTTAGTGCGGATGCAAACAGTGCGAGCTCACTCACTCACTAACATTTCGTTTGATTTCATTTCATTCCATTCCATTTTTAATCCGATTGCAATTAGAAATACCGTATTGACAACCCGTTGAGACATGCAGTGAAGCTGAATGCGTCTGAGGTGCAATATGATCACATGCATTTATGGTAGAAATCATAATAATGCATAGAAGAGAAGAGATGATGTCTTCGGGCTCATGACAACACTCAGGTGTGTTCGGGGAGAATAAAATCAGGACACCATGCACATGCAAATGAGTGTGGATGGAGATCATGACGACTGGGATATATATTTTTTAAATGGTTGCATGCCCCATTAGGGCGAATGCGCACTCACTCACTCACTCACCAGGAGTAGCTTTGCTCCGCCATGTCGCCGAGGACAAACAGCAAAACGGCGAGACCACGATGGAGAAAGAAGGAGAGGGAAAATAAAAGGATATTACTCCCTCTACACTTTCAATGTCCACCTTCTTCACTGAAGCCCTTTTGGTAACAACATGGCGACCTCTTATTTCCCCCCCAGACGCTTCTTCAAACAGTAAATAGACAAAGCAGGATCCGACCACAAACAACGACCTCCTGACGGGTTATCGTTGCTATTTTTTGAGCTATGAGAGGTTTATTCGACTCGCTGTAAATCCATTTTCCTCCCCCCGGAGGATTTTCTTCTCAGTCGACATGCAGATGCAGCCTGTGGTCTGTAAAAAGCCCGAATGAAAGCGGCGCAGAGCTTTGTTTTGTATGGCGAGATCATTGAGAACGCGCACGCGCGCTGCCTGCCTGCCTCGGGGACGCGCCTTGCGTGCCCGAGCAACGAGAACGCGCGCTGTGCAATGATGGTTAATTCAAAATACATTCATCTTATCTCATCTCATTATCTGTAGCCGCTTTATCCTTCTACAGGGTCGCAGGCAAGCTGGAGCCTATCCCAGCTGACTACGGGCGAAAGGCGGGGTACACCCTGGACAAGTCGCCAGGTCATCACAGGGCTGACACATAGACACAGACAACCATTCACACTCACATTCACACCTACGCTCAATTTAGAGTCACCAGTTAACCTAACCTGCATGTCTTTGGACTGTGGGGGAAACCGGAGCACCCAGAGGAAACCCACGCAGACACGGGGAGAACATGCAAACTCCGCACAGAAAGGCCCTCACTGGCCACGGGGCTCGAACCCAGACCTTCTTGCTCTGAGGCGACAGCGCTAACCACTACACCACCATATATACAATGACTGTAAGATATATATATATCTCATCTCATTATCTGTAGCCGCTTTATCCTGTTCTACAGGGTCGCAGGCAAGCTGGAGCCTATCCCAGCTGACTACGGGTGAAAGGCGGGGTACACCCTGGACAAGTCGCCAGGTCATCACAGGGCTGACATATAGACACAGACAACCATTCACACTCACATTCACACCTACGGTCAATTTAGAGTCACCAGTTAACCTAACCTGCATGTCTTTGGACTGTGGGGGAAACCGGAGCACCCGGAGGAAACCCACGCGGACACGGGGAGAACATGCAAACTCCGCACAGAAAGGCCCTCACCGGCCACGGGGCTCAAACCCAGACCTTCTTGCTGTGAGGCAACAGCGCTAACCACTATACCACCGTGCTGCCCATATATATATATATATATATATATATATATATATATATATATATATATATATTACAGTCATTGTGTGTATATATATATATATATATATATATATATATATATATGGTGCCTCACAGCAAGAAAGTTCTGGGTTCGAGCCCCGTGGCCGGCGAGGGCCTTTCTGTGTAGACTTTGCATGTTCCATTCACACCTATGGTCAATTTAGAGCCACCAGTTAGCCTAACCTGCATGTCCTGGGTTCGCAGCCAGCAAGGGCCTTTCTGTGCAGAGTTTGCATGTTCTCCCCGTGTCCGCGTGGGTTTCCTCTGGGTGCTCCGGTTTCCCCCACAGTCCAAAGACATGCAGGTTAGGTTAACTGGTGACTCTAAATTGACCGTAGGTGTGAATGTGAGTGTGAATGGTTGTCTGTGTCTATGTGTCAGCCCTGTGATGACCTGGCGACTTGTCCAGGGTGTACCCCGCCTCTCGGCTGTAGTCAGCTGGGATAGGCTCCAGCTTGCCTGCGACCCTGTAGGACAGGATAAGCAGCTACAGATAATGGGTGGGTGGTGTAGTGGTTAGTTCTGTCGCCTCACAGCAAGAAGGTTTTGGATTTGAGCCCCGTGGCCGGCGAGGGCCTTTCTGTGTGGAGTTTGCATGTTCTCCCTGTGTCTGCGTGGGTTTGCTCCGGTTTCTCCCACAGTCCAAAGACATGCAGGTTAGGTTAACTGGTGACTCTAAATTGAGCGTAGGTGTGAATGTGAGTGTGAATGGTTGTCTGTGTCTATGTGTCAGCCCTGTGATGACCTGGCGACTTGTCCAGGGTGTACCCCGCCTCTCGCCCGTAGTCAGCTGGGATAGGCTCCAGCTTGCCTGCGACCCTGTAGAACAGGATAAGCGGCTACAGATAATGGATGGATATATATATATATATATATATATATATATATATATATATATATATATATATATATATATATATATATATATATATATATATATATATGGTGGTGTAGTGGTTAGCACTGTTGCCTCACAGCAAGAAGTTTCTGGGTTTGAACCTCATGGCCAATGGGGGCCTTTCTGTGTGGAGTTTGTATGTTCCATTCACACCTACACACATTCTCAGAGGTGGACAAAATACCCAACTTCATTACTTAAGTCAAAGTACAGATCCCACTGGTCAAATGTTACTCCGATACAAGTGAAAGTTGTCCAGTCAAATTTTTACTTAAGTTAAAGCACTGAAGTACTTGCTTTTCAAAATACTTAAGTATTAAAAGTACATTTTCTGTCAACGCATCGTTGTATTATTGCCACAACACTTACAAAACCTCATGCCGTTACCAAAGACAGAAATGTGAATTCACAAAATGAACGCATGCTGTGCCATCATGGTGGTTTAACGTTAAGTTAGCTAGTCAGTGAAACTCCACCTGACATGCTAGCAAATGCTTTTCAAACTCGAGATCATATTAGGTAGCTAACATTACTAGAAAAGAAAGATTTCAACATTCTGTTTATTTGGCAAGATTATGCTAAAACGTATTTCTGAAAGGACTTCAGATAAGTTAACGTTATTCATGTTAGCATAACTCCATTTTTACATGCTAACTAACAGTGTCCAAGATAACTAGCTATGTGTTAGCGTTAGCCGTGGACAAGGCTACGGCAACTTGGCGGGCAAATCTATAGAAAGTCATTTGACTAACCAGACTGCATAGCTACTGCAACATTATCGCTAGCTCTAAAAGCACAGACAACTTCGTTGCAAGCTTTCTCTTGGAATAAAATGTTTATATACCTCAATATGCTTCCACAAGTTAGAAGGCGAGTTTTTGTAGGCCGTGCTGTGGTTCATTTTCGGCAAACATTTAAAATGAGACGAATCTTTATTCCTTTCAGAAAACTGAAACATGAGTTCTAGCTATAGAACCATGGGTGCGTGCATTCCCCAAAAGAACCGCCTCCTTCCATTCTGCCATCAACTGATCGTGTTCAAATAACGCTGCTGAGAAATCATTGAACTTGATTGTATAGTCTATGGACGTGATGTGACCCTAGTGATTACTGATCGGCTGTCTCAGTGTCACCTGCGAAAAAAACAATCACGTTTTAGAAAAAAAAAGAAAAAACATCCACTTTCAAAGCTGCTTCATAGTAACGAGTAACGAGGAGCTTGATAGAAATGTCGTGGAGTAAAAAGTACGATATTTGTCTTTCAAATGTAGTGAAGTTCAAGTCATAAGTTTCGAAAAATACTCAAGTAAAGTACAGATACTCAAAAAGTGTACTCAAGTACAGAACTCAAGTAAATGTACTTCGTTACTGTCCACCTCTGAACATTCTACAGAAGCACCACAAATACCCCTTTTCCACCAAATCAGTTCCAGGGCTGGTTCGGGGCCAGTGCTGGTGCTGGTTCACAACTCGTTCAACTTGGGAGCCAGCTGAGAACCAGTTTGCTTTTCCATAGCTCGCGGTGCTAAGGGAAGCCACGTCATTACGTCGCTGTATACGTCAGTTACGTCGCTACGTTTGCATAAACCTTGGCGTGAATATCGAAGCAAAAACACGGAAGAAGCAGCAACAACAACAACAATAATAATAATAATAATGGATGACTTCGCGTTTGTACAGCTGCTGCTTCTCGTCGCTTAAAAATGGCGATCTTTCGCGGTCTTGTTATTGTTGTTGGTCTTAACAACTCCGCCCCCCCGCTGACGTAAGCGGTTCTTTCCTCTAGCCCAGCAGAGAGTTGGTGCTAGCCTGGAACCGGTTTTTCTGTCCCCAGAGCCAGTTCTTTGTCAGTGGAAACAGAAAACCCGGTTCCAAACTAAGCACTGGCCCCGAACCAGCCCTGGAACTGCTTTGGTGGAAAAGGGGCAAGAGAGCGTTCTAACCAGCCGCATCTCTGTGCGGTGTGGAGGCTGCAGTGCCTCTGACTGGAAGACTGTGAGGAGAGAGGCGAGGACAGCAGAGAAAATCATTGGGACTTCTCTTCCCTCCCTTCAGGACATTGCACCAAGGCGCTGCATGTCTCGAGCCAGAAACAACATCAGTGACCCCTCACACCTTCATTATGGACTGTTCTCACCTCTGACCTTTGGAAAGAGGTTCCACAGCATTAGGTGCAGGACCACCAGGTTCTGTAACAGCTTTTCCCCAGGTCACCAGACTGCTGAACTCCAAACCCAAACTCTAAACTTCTATTTATAACTTGTACATTCCTAATTCGGGTGGCATGGTGGTGTAGTGGTTAGTGCTGTCGCCTCACAGCAAGAAGGTCCGGGTTCGAGCCCCGTGGCCGGCGAGGGCCTTTCTGTGCGGAGTTTGCATGTTCTCCCCGTGTCCGCGTGGGTTTCCTCCGGGTGCTCCGGTTTCCCCCACAGTCCAAAGACATGCAGGTTAGGTTAACTGGTGACTCTAAATTGAGCGTAGGTGTGAATGTGAGTGTGAATGGTTGTCTGTGTCTATGTGTCAGCCCTGTGATGACCTGGCGACTTGTCCAGGGTGTACCCCGCCTTTCGCCCGTAGTCAGCTGGGATAGGCTCCAGCTTGCCTGCGACCCTGTAGAACAGGATAAAGCGGCTAGAGATGATGAGATGAGATGAGACATTCCTAATTCCACAGGTCACTTCATACGATTGCACTTTATAATATTTTTGCTGCTGCATAATTTAATTTAATACACTTCATATTCAATTCTGTGCTGAGCCAAATTGCAACGAAATTTCGTTCGGTGTGCACTTGTTGCATATTGAATGACAATAAAAGTTGTCTAAGTCTGTCTAAGGCCATGTACACACGTAGCCGGGTATTTTTAAAACCGAACATCCCCCCCCCCCCCCCCCCCCCCCCCCCCCCCCCCCCCCCCCCCCCCCCCCCCCCCCCCGTTTATAAAAATGTTTTATCCACACCACCTCGTCTTCGAAAAAAATCCCTTCCACACATAACCGAACATCTGCATTTTCAATCACATTCATAAGCATTCCAAACCTGTAGATGGCATTATTTCCCCAAATCCTACCCCCTAATCACATTGCCTGTGCTCTTGGAGCAGTAGTTGGGCTTCTAAAATTAAACATGTAAATAGCACCTGCACAATAATTAACGCTTTCAAGGCACTACTCCGATCCATTACTCTTTGTCCATGCTTAATCTGGCTTCTGCAGTAAACAAAGGTCGCACGTTTGACGTCAGGGCAGATTTGTTGTCATTTTTTTGGCGCAGATTGTGACGTTCTAAAACGCAAACCTCCGGTTATCTCTGTCTACACGAAAAGGCATACACGGAGTTTTCAAAAATCTTCACTTTGCCCGGAGTTTTTTTAAATATTCGTTTTTGATGTGTTTTCATGTGGATGACAGGCCAAAACGTAGAAAAATATCTTCGGTTTAGCAGATACCCGGCTACGTGTGGACGGGGTCTGAGTGTCTACTTATGGTCAATTTAGAGTCACCAATTAGCCTAACCTCACTGTTCGAGCCCTGTGGCCGGCGAGGGCCTTTCGGTGTGGAGTTTGCATGTTCTCCCCGTGTCTGCATGGGTTTCCTCTGGGTGCTCCGGTTTCCTCCACAGTCCAAAGACATGCAGATTAGGCTAATTGGTGGCTCTAAATTGACCGTAGGTGTGAATGTGAGTGAGAATGGTTGTTTGTCTCTAGGTGTCAGCCCTGTGATGACCTGGTGACTTGTCCAGGGTGTACCCCGCCTTTCGCCCGTAGTCAGATGGGATAGGTTCCAGGTTGCCTGTGACCCTGTAGAACAGGATAAGCAGCTACAGATAATGGATGGATGGAAAGAAGGGTGGCACGGTGGTGTAGTGGTTAGCACTGTCGCCTCACAGCAAGAAAGTCCTGGGTTCAAGCCCAGCAGCCGGCGAAGGCCTTTCTGTGTGGAGTTTGCATGTTCCATTCACACCTACGGTCAACCTGCATGTCCTGGGTTCGAGCCCAGTGGGCCTTTCTGTGTGGAGTTTGCATGTTCTCCCCGTGTCCGCGTGGGTTTCTTCCAGGTGCTCCGGTTTCCCCTACAGTCCAAAGACACGCAGGTTAGGCTAATTGGTGGCTTTAAATTGACTGTAGGTGTGAATGGTTGTTTGTCTCTAGGTGTCAGCCCTGTGATGACCTGGTGACTTGTCCAGGGTGTACCCCGCCTCTCGCCCATAGTCAGCTGGGATAGGCTCCAGCTTGCCTGCACAGGATAAGTGGTTACGGATAATGGATGGATGGAATATACATACACGTTTAATACTGTAGAACAATTATAGATTCCTTTCAGGTGTTCAACGCATCGTTCTCTTTCAAAATTCTCTCAAAATCTTCCATATTTAACCAAGCAAACCTGGCGGCCATGTTCGTTTACAAATTGTCACAGTCGCTCACTAGCGTGGAAGTTTTTCGTGTAATACGTATCTTATGGCATTTTCAATTCACTGTGACAGTTTTTACCGTGGGCACCGCCAGTGAACAAAAAAATGCTTCTGTGCATGCACAGCAGAAAACTCTCTCGTTGGATATCCGTGTCAGCTCCAACATGTGACATCATGTTGTCTTGACAACCATGCAATATCGTAAATCAAATTCAATGCTCATTCTCCATTGGGTAGAGTGATGTAATACACGTAGGTTAAGCAATATGCTAACAATATTGCATGCTATCAAGCCAAATGAAAGAAACCCGCTAGAAGGGAATAGAACACGTTTTTATTCCATAGAAAAAGTGTCCTGTATGTATAATATTGTATAGTACAGATATGTTAGACATTGTGTACAGTATACATATTGTATATAATAGTTATACTTGGCCAATAAACATGATTCTGATTCTGATAAGGGTTTACAAATTTACAAAGATAGAGACAAAATTTACAAATGAGAAAGATTTACAAATGTACAGACATTCACATGACATATGCTTGAGGAAAGTGAAACTGAGCACTTGTGAAGGATATTGCACTTGGTAATAGATGAGACCGTCAGTGACGGTGTAGCTCACTCCGGCCTTTTCAAGTCCAGAAGGAATGATCTAAAGTGGGCCACGTTGCGCAGTTCTACTCTCAACCAGTCCGTTGCAAATATTTGTCAGAAAGAATCCAAAACGGTGAGGAATTGACCGAGAAGAAGAGATTTTTGTTGAACTGCTCATTAAGAGTTAATTAGTCCATAACTTCATTAATAATTGTAATTAAGCAAATCTGGGTAGAAGTTATATGCACCCTAGGTACCCCTACCTTCATACCAGAAAGAATCAAAATCGGTGAAGAACTGAGGGAGAAGAAGTGATTTACGTGGAAACTGCTTGTTAGGGATTGATTAATTACTCCATATCTTCATTATTAATTGCAATTAGGGATGCAAACCCTCCAAGAAGACCATCGCCTTTGTCAGAGCAGGAGAGCAGCCCAAGCCTACCAAAAGAACAGCATCGGCAGGCATCTTTACCTCGGTACGGGACTGGCAGCTGTTGGTTGACATTGGACAACAGCTGAAGTTCCCCAGCCACATCACAGCCACCATCATGCGACCAGACATCGTCCTAGTGTCTGAGTCAATCAAGCAAGCCGGGATGCTGGAGCTGACAGTTCCATGGGAAGATTGCTCGGAAGAAGCTTTCGAAAGGAATCTGTCAAAGTATGCAGAGCTGGTTAACACCTGTCAGCAGGCTGGATGGAGAGCAAGGTGTCTCCCAGTGGAAGTAGGGTGCAGAAGATTTGCAGCTCGTTCCCTAGTCAGAGCCTTTAGCAATCTGGGAATTGTAGGAGAGAGGAAAAGGAGAGCCATCCGCAGTATTACCAACGCGGCAGAGAGCCTCAAGATGGCTGTGGCTCAAAAGAGGAGAGCCATGGAGCCAGTAGCTAGTCACCTGGACACAAGCTGGAGTCTGATCAGCTTTGGCTGGGTCACCTGGAGGAGGGTGTATGATGTTGAAAGACCTGAAACACCCAATGATTCCAGGAACATCACTGAGGATGTGTCTCGAGGCAGCATCGGAAGATGTATGTTTACAACTCCATGTCTTCATTATTAATTGCAATTATGCAAATTTGGGTAGGTCAGGCAGACCTACCTTCCTGCCAAAAAGAATAAAAATCGGTGAAGAATTGAGAGAGAAGAAGCGATTTTCATGAAATGTGGACGACGGACAACACATGATGGCATAAACTCATCACCTGTCGGCCGGATGAGCTAATAAATAGATAAATAATCATAATATAAATATAAATATTGCACAAAATGTGGGTTGATTGACATGTCAGCTGTAACAAATAAATACATTTGCAAAATATGATAAATATTAATTTACAGCTAGTCTTCTTCGCCCGTTCAGTGTGTTCTTGACTAAGTAAGTACACCTGGCTAGTCACTCCTCTGCTACACTGCTTTTGGTCATGGACAATTTAGCCTAACTGCATGTCTTTGGACTGTGGGGGTAACCGGAGCACCCAGAGGAAACCCACACAGACACAAGGAGAACATACGAACTCCACACAGAAAGGCCCCCCATTGGCCATGAGGTTCGAACTCGGAACCTTCTTGCTAATCATTGCACCACCATGCCACCCATGTGTTCTACTACTACTATTGTTCCAACTTATCCTACTCTTCCTCCTCCTATCATGACTACTACCACTGCTACTGCTCCTAAAAACAAATGAGTCTTATTTATCTTTATTTATTGACAGAAAATGACACTCTTGAGATAATTCCATTTTAATTCTCTAATCCAACAATTTTAATGGCCACTACGCAGCTTTGTAGTGATGGCACAGGAGGTACACGCTGAAAAACAGGGCCGGTTTCTGAAGGTGGGCCGGTTGCAGCAGGGTGCCAAATGCGAGGGTTGGACCAAAAATCATCCCTGGCTGAAGGCTGATTTTTGTCACTACTGGCTAAACTGTTTCGCCGAGGTGAGCCAGAGTATTGCGTCACTTGCTATTGGCTGCTGTTAGATGTTTTACTCATGGCTTACAGTGGTGTTTGAAAGTTTGTGAACCCTTTAGAATTTTCTATATTTCTGCATAAATATAACCTAAAAAATCATCAGGTTTTCACACAAGTCCTAAAAGTAGATAAAGAGAACCCAGTTAAACAAATGAGACAAAAATATTATACTTGGTCATTTATTTATTGAGGAAAATAATCCAATATTACATATCTGTGAGTGGCAAAAGTATGTGAACCTTTGCTTTCAGTATCTGGTGTGACCCCCTTGTGCAGCAATAACTGCAACTAAACGTTTGCGGTAACTGTTGATCAGTCCTGCACACCGGCTTGGAGGAATTTTAGCCCGTTCCTCCGTACAGAACAGCTTCAACTCTGGGATGTTGGTGGGTTTCCTCACATGAACTGCTCGCTTCAGGTCCTTCCACAACATTTCGATTGGATTAAGGTCAGGACTTTAACTTGGCCATTCCAAAACATTAACTTTATTCTTCTTTAACCATTCTTTGGTAGAACGACTTGTGTGCTTAGGGTCGTTGTCTTGCTGCATGACCCACCTTCTCTTGAGATTCAGGCCCTGTCCACACGGCAACGGATTCAGGTGACTCCGATACAATTGCTTATCGTTTAGGCCTGGCGTCCACATGGCACCGGCGTTTTGGGTGCCCAAAACGCAATCTTTTTGAGAACGGGTTCCAGAGTGGAAAGATCTGGCAACGTTGCCATTGTGAAGTCGTCTGGACGAGTAGAACGGATTTGTTTACGATGACGTCACAACCACATGACTGTGAGTGCTTCACGCCGGGTAGAAGTGTAACGAACTCGATGCGAGTTGTCAACAAATCCTATAACTTGGTTCATGAAACGTGCTTACAAAATATTTTCACTGTGAATATTTATTGTGTAATGGTGCAAAGTGAGAGAGAGAGAGAGAGAGAGAGAGAGACTCTGCCCTTAGGGCAGAGTCAATCCCGCCAGCAAAAATAGGGAAAAAAAGGAGCGATCTCACCTCTTCAGATGTTGGTTTAAGTCCTAAAGTACATTCCTCAAAAAGGGCGTAGAAGAGCAAATTAATCCATCAACGTGTAGCATTCAATTTATTCCGGACCATTAAAGACGCCGCCTTCCGCGTAGAATCATACGTCATCCTCGCCGCCATATTGGATAGGTCAAAGCGGAGAATAAAGATTAGTTGCGTTTAACTGTACCAACAGGTTTGCCGTCCAAACGAGATCACATGGGATTACCTTTCACAGGTGAGACTGGAAAAATACTTTTCATTGTAATTGGTCATTATAATGTAATTTTATGAACAGATTTTTCTGACTTTGTGGCTAATATGAAGTCTCGCACATAATAGTTTATGCGCATGCGTCCTTACTTCTTCTATTGTTCTGGTGTCTCCGAAGGGACCGTCTTACAGCGCCCCTAGAGGTGTGGCATGTGTATTGCATCATTTTCAGCAAGCGTTGCGTTGCCATATGGACCTGATATTTTACTGATCGTTGCCCATTTGGACGCGATATATTTTTAAATAACATCTCGTTGCCGTTGTCGTGTGGATGTAGCCTCAGTTCATGGACAGATGTCCTGACATTTTCTTTTAGAATTCGTTAGTGTAATTCAGAATTCATTGTTCCATTAATGATGGCAATCCATCCTGGACCAGATGAAGCAAAACAGGCCCAAACCATGATACTACCACCACCATGTTTCACAGATGGGATAAGGTTCTTATGTTGGAATGCAGTGTTTTCCTTTCTCCAAACATAACGCTTCTCATTTAAACCAAAAAGGTCTATTTTGGTCTCATCCGTCCACAAAACATTTTTCCAATAGCCTTCTGGCTTGTCCACGTGATCTTTAGCAAACTGCAGATGAGCAGCAATGTTCTTTTTAGACAGCAGTGGCTTTCTCCTTGCAACCCTGCCATGCACACCATTGTTGTTCAGTGTTCTCCTGATGGTGGACTCATGAACATTAACATTAGCCAATGTGAGAGAGGCGTTCAGTTGCTTAGAAGTTGCCCTGGGGTCCTTTGTGACCTCGCCGACTATTACACGCCTTGCTCTTGGAGTGATCTTTGTTGGTCGACCACTCCTGGGGAGGGTAACACCGTACCTTCTTCTGTCACACCAACCGTCCTCATGTCCTCCTTCACCACATCCATAAATCTCAGCTTTGGTCTTCCTCTTTTCCTTCTACCTGGCAACCTTTGACTATAGATTATGATTATACATCTAATATGTATTAAAATCAACTATGACAGTGTAAAAAATGAGTTCTGAGTGAGATGGCTAGGTAGTTAGCTAGCTAATCAGCAAACTTTTTTTTTCCTTTGTTGCTGGCTACACTGTCAGAAATAGGGGTACAGTAGGAGTCCATTTCTGTCCCCAAAGGTACAATCTACACTATACTTTCTAGGGCTCATTATTGGACTTCAAGGTAAGCATGTGGACCTTTTTAGGGTCAAAAAGGTACATATCTGTTCCACGGGCGATTGCTCTAAGACAACGAGGGAGGCTCAGCCTCCTCTAAACATGACGAACATCGTGTAGGATGAATTGCGCTAGGCTTATGTTATAGCCAACCTTATAACATTGCTATTTCAGATCCAGAATCATAGAAATATATGTGCTCAACCCAACTACAGTGCGAAATCATTCCGTTATAACTTTCCCCAGTTCGCCTAATGTGTGCGTGAGTTTTTCCCCCTCGTGACAGCGCGATGCAGCCCAGCCTCAGTGCACTTCAATGGCATTTGGGAGCTCTGCGCTTTTCAATATCAAAATGCAAGACGATTATTGGACAAATACTGCGAAAACACCCGCCCACCGGACTCCCAGCCTCACAGTGGGAGGGACATGGCAGTTTCCGCGAGGAGACTGGTGATTGGTGAAAGCGGCCGGATATTTTCTTTGATTGACAGCTCGTTTCAAATATAGACAGGCAGCGGTGAATCTCAGTTCAGTCCCATGCGGATTCGCAAGTGCTGTGGTGTATTGTAAGAGATCAGCTTACATTTCGATTTCATTCATTACATACGGTTTCTACCAGCTTTTTTAGTTTGTATATATTTTCATTGTAAATAAAGTGTAAATGTAGTGTTGTCAAGTTTGCTATCTTAGTTCTAGAAATTTCGTTTATTTGAGTGACTGAACTTGAACTTGAGGGGGCTAGTCAGCCAGCAAGAAAGCTGCGCACGGATGCCAAGCATTGCTGATTTAATTTTGGCGAAGCCATTTGCCAGTCTTCCTTTCGAGGAAAAAATTAAAATTAAAGAGCAGGGTAGACCAACGCCTCAAATTGACTTGGTGAAAAAGGTAGGGAATAATACTCGTTCCTTTCAGCTCTCCTGGTACGAGAAAGTGAATTGGCTAACAGCAAGTGACCCACATCAACAACAGTAAATAGGCTACTTTAGTAATATGTCATGGATGGAACAAAAATATAGAATCTATTTAAAATGTTTATGCTGAGTATATTATATTGGGATATATATTTTTCTGGATATGAATTAAACACAGCTACAATTTGGAAAACATTTTTAAACAAAAACACAGCCAAGAACATTTCACACTACAGACCTGGATTAAAAGTGAAGGGTTATCAAAATTGTCAATAAAACATTTCTCAGTCAAAATAAGTAAAATATAGGGAAAGTGTCATTGAATGAAATGTGTGGCACCCAGCTCTATGTTTGGCTCCCCAAGGTCAGTGCTTGTGCCTATTCCAGAACACTCTGCTGTTACTGCTGAGGTTCCTGACAAAGAGCTGCTTTCAATAATGATCAATTTTTAAACAACATGCCACAATTTTAAAATATAAAATGTTAAAACATACCCCCCCCCCCAACACCACCATCATGTATATTGGACAGTAGGCTAATGGGCCAAAAGAACCTGTTATTTCACAGTTTGTGACCCTGCCAACAATCAGCCAGATCAGAGGCAAGAGTATGGGCAAAATTGATGTGTTTTTTCTTTTAAAATCTGGAAATATCGTAACCGACCAGCTTCCCCTGTTTGAAAGACTACCAGCCGCCACTGATCTGTTCCCAATCAGTATATCATCATCATCATCATCATCATTAACCGCTATCTCCGCCTGTAGCAGAATGCACACTAACATGAGTTAGTTGCTTCCATAGATCTTGATCTTTGGCAAGAGTGTTCAGGGAATTTATATCAAGACCTGTCCATGCTGTGATGTTATCTCTCCATCTCTTAGGTTGCCAATCCCTGTTTCTCTTTCCATTAATCACGTCTTCCAAACAGATCTTGCTGATGCCACAATCTGTTTATTTTATGTGGCCAAACAGTTTTGGCGTATATTGTAAGGTTGAGGTCTGGATTAGATTTGTCTCTTGTCAGTTTTTGACATATTGATAGAAAGTCCGGCTTCTGCAGCATGTTTAGCAAGAGAGTTAACAAAAGATTCTAAGTCCTGATAGGATTCATTCATTCCAGAAATATCATCAGCGTAGCTGAGATTGGAGAGCAGGTGACCACCGATTGAGAATCCAGATTGACATTCATCTTCAGTTTTAGAGAGTATTGCGGTAATTTCAATGCAGAAGAGTATACCTGAGAGTACATATCCTTGTTTCACTCCTTTAAAGATGTTGACAAATCTGGAGGTGCCAATATCAGTCTTGACAAATGCTTTTGAATTATCGTAGGTGAGTTTTAGTAGGAGGGCGGCACGGTGGTGTAGTGGTTAGCGCTGTCGCCTTACAGCAAGAAGGTCCAGGTTCGAGCCCCGTGGCCGGCGAGGGCCTTTCTGTGCGGAGTTTGCATGTTCTCCCCGTGTCCGCATTGGTTTCCTCCGGGTGCTTCGGTTTCCCCCACAGTCCAAAGACATGCAGGTTAGGTTAACTGGTGACTCTAAATTGACCGTAGGTGTGAATGTGAGTGTGAATGGTTGTCTGTGTCTATGTGTCAGCCCTGTGATGACCTGGCGACTTGTCCAGGGTGTACCCCGCTTTTCGCCCGTAGTCAGCTGGGGTAGGCTCCAGCTTGCCTGCGACCCTGTAGAACAGGATAAAGCGGCTAGAGATAATGAGATGAGTTTTAGTAGGTTTATGTATCTCTTGTTGATTCTGGTGCTTTCAAGAAATTTCCATAGACATGGAAGCTTCACACTATCGACCGCAGTAAATAAATGGTACAAATAAGTACCTTAGAGGGTACTGATCTAGCAACAAGCCATTGTACCCTTAAAGAAGATATGCAGAACCATGGCCTCACTTTTTGTTTATAAATACCTTGAGACCTCAAGAATGGCACAGGAATAGTTTTATGTGTTAACAATAAATCTAATATAGTAATTTTTACGATCAAAGTGATTCATATAGGTAGTGGTCTGAGTGAATGACCTTGACATCTGTGACATCACCGCAGGAAGGCTATCGGTCTCATCGCCATTTCCGCTATACTAAAACACAGGGCTGACGGCAACTTCGAGCTTCCATTTTGAGCTAATTTATCGCCATGCCACGTAAATGTATTGCTGGCGGGTGCAGCAACACGACAGAAGGTGGATTTACGTTGCATGCATGGCTCAAGAATGTTCAAACTGCAAAGATTTGGATGCATTTTGCGAGAAGTTCACGGGCACATTGGGCGCCTATGAAGTGGTCTTTCCTCTGCTCTGCACATTTTACTGAGGACTCGTACGAGACTTCTGATCTGTTGAGGAGTGTTAGCTATAAGCCTGTATTGAAAGCGGGTGCAGTACCAACAATTAAAAGAAAAGAAAACTACATGAAAAGGAAAGTAAGTTCAGTTGCACCAGTTCTCTCAGAGTGTGAGCCGAGGGTTGTTGCTAAAACCCAGGATGGAATGGGACATGACATATTATCGCTTGGGCAGTGACCTCCCCGCAGTTGTTGCTAAAACCGGTGACGTCCCGTACCGGGTTTTAGTAATTGCCTGAACCGAGCAGTAATGGTGGAGTACTCCGTATGGAGAAAATGGAGAATGAGTGGACCAGCCATCTGATTTCTCCATGGATATGCTTGCCTCTGCAGCAATATCTCCCCCTTACATGGAAGAAGTGAATGAACGGAGAACTGAACGAACAACTGAAAGTCAGATTGTTTTAAAACAATCAGCCACAAGATCGGCCTTCAAGAAGCGAGAACACAGACGGGTAAGATGCAACTCTCATTTGGATACAAAACAACAAAAACAACAACACTCATTGTTTACCTGCATTGTATTGTGTGTTTAAGTTACCGGTATAAGATTATTTAATTTGCTTCAGAATGTGATTGTCTCAGTTCATCTGATTATTTAATGAACCTTTTACGTTTTATCAGTGAAAATGCATGCATGTACATGCATGTTGCATAAGTTATAACACCCATCCTGTTTTAATGGGAGTCAATCCACAATCAGTGAAGTCAAATCAGTCTTAGTTGAGCAAGTCGGTAACGGCATTTCTTACTTTCACCGTAAATTTTTATTTATATGACTTTGGTCTATAGCTGTCAAAGGCCTCGGCCTTAAAACCAGTTACCGCTGTGATGTCACGCGCTCAGGGCTGGCTGGCTCAGCGGGGCAACTCGAATGCCAACTTTGAGGTTGATTTTAACTCTCAAAAATATATTTATTTTTATTCCCATTTATGCAGCATACAAGAGTCAAGGATGGAGAGACTATCCACTCAGAAATTTGTTTAAAAATAAAGATATCTCCTTGAAAGGTACAATGATGTACTTTATTTTCTGAGAGTGTAGCACATCGGCTAAAGCTACAGCTTGTTTACCAGGGCTGATTTTTGGTCCCAGTCCAGCCCAGATTGCCCCCACCCCATCCATCGTTAGTGGAAATGGATAACCATATGTCCACCCCTGACCGTTTTTTTCATTGACTATTTTCAGCACACCAGGGGTTTGTGAAGAGCTCATTGTTGATTAGCCAGGTGTTCCCATTGATTAAGGATTCAGAATTAAGCTAAAGCTCTGAGCCAAAGAGGTCTCATCAAACAATTCTACATGTGCAGCAGCAACTGTAGCCTTTGTTTTTCAGGTGTATGAATATTTTATGATATCATCCCTATATAATTAAGAGTACATAATTCACCAGGTAAACAGGTTCAGTTGCATTTCGTACAGGTGTGTCCATGAACTGTTCGTTCTCATAGTGCAGAAAGGAAAGGAAGGCTGCCAACATCACAGATTTTTGTCCTCATGCCTTTCATTTGACACACATTAGCATGATAGAGAGCGCAAATGTGTGCATAAGGTGATTACAAATCACATCAGATCAACTTTATTGTCATCTACTGGAATGAAATGTACAGCATTCAGGACTACGGTGCAATGTGGGCAACAATACACAACTCCATAATACACACGCAAACACACAACAGTGTAGGTAGGACAAGATTTGACAGTTTTAGTAAAATAAGAACAGCACACTATTAAATTAATATAGAGTTCAGGAGAAAAATACACATGCATAAGAGTGTACACTATATAACGGTGTAACAACATGAGTTCATTTCCTTTTTTTTTTTAGATGTCTGTTTTGCCGCTGGAGTCTTTTACAGAATTTGTACGTGCCATGATACAGTACTGTGCAAAAGTCTTAGCACCCCTTTTTTTCCATACAAACTTTGTTATAGATTTCTATTTTATGATTTCTACATTATCGAGTCATAACATTACAAAAAACATTTTCGAGTTCCAAACGTTCATTTTTTCCCAGCACATAATTAAATGTTACAGAAAGAAAAGTTTGTATCTGAGCAGCATATTACACAAGAGACCATTTTTTCAGATTAAAAAAAGTTTTGCAGCAAAATGAAGACGCGAGTGTGACCGTCAAAGTGTCCAGAAGAACTGTGGCTGGTTCTGTAAGGTGCTCAGTAAAACCTACAGCTCATTTCCTTATAAAGCTGCACTCACTGGACCTGAGACTACTATTTTGTTTTAAAGCGATTAACCAGGAAATTTTGAAATGATGGGGTTATGAAATGTCATCGTTATACAGTGGTGCTTGAAAGTTTGTGAACCCTTTAGAATTTTCTATATTTCTGCATAAATATGACCTAAAACTTCATCAGATTTTCAGATAAAGAGAACCCAGTTAAACAAATGAGACAAAAATATTATTCTTGGTCATTTATTTATTGACGAAAATGATCCAATGTTACATATCTGTGAGTGGCAAAAGTATGTGAACCTCTAGGATTAGCAGTTAATTTGAAGGTGAAATTTGAAAACACCTGACTCTATCACTGGGATGACAATCAGGTGTGAGTGGGCACCCTGTTTTATTTAAAGCACAGGGATCTATCAAAGTCTGATCTTCACGACACATGTTTGTGGAAGTGTATCATGGCACGAACAAAGGAGATTTCTGAGGACCTCAGAAAGAACGTTGTTGATGCTCATCAGGCTGGAAAAGGTTACAAAACCATCTCTAAAGAGTTTGGACTCCACCAATCCACAGTCAGACAGATTGTGTACAAATGGAGGAAATTCAAGACCATTATTACCCTCCCCAGAAGTGGTCGACCAACAAAGATCACTCCAAGAGCAAGATGTGTAATAGTCGGTGAGGTCACAAGGCAAGGCAAGGCAAGTTTATTTATATAGCACATTTCATACACAGTGGCAGTTCAATGTGCTTTACAGAAGTAAAAACAAAAACAGTAAACAATAAAGAAATAAAATTACATAAAATAATTTTATTTTTATTCTAAAACAATTAATTAAAAGAATTAAAAGAAATTGAAAGAAAATAATAAGAATTAAACAATAGTGAAAATAAAATAATAAAATGAAGTAGTAGTTCAAATAGGATGAGAAAGAAAAAACCCCCCAGCAGAATAGAATAAAGAATAAAATAGGATAAAGTTAAAGTAAATTTAAAACATGCAGAGAAGTAAAGATTATAAAGAATGTAAAGAAGACAATATTAATTATTTAACAGAAAGCATCTGAAAACAGCTTGGTCTTTAATCTAGATTTGAAGCTGCCAACAGCAGGAGCATTTTTGATGTCCTCTGGCAGTTGGTTCCATAGCTGTACTGCATAGTAGCTAAAAGCTGCTTCACCACACTTTGTTTTAACAACTGGTTTTACCAGTAAATTTTTCTGTTTTGATCTGGTAGATCTGATTGGGTTAGGCCGCTGCAACATATCAGAGAGGTAATTGGGCCCTGTACCATTTAGAGATTTGTACACCAGCAGCAATGCTTTAAAGTCAATTCTGTAGCTTACTGGAAGCCAGTGAAGGGACCTTAGAATTGGAGTAATGTGCTCTGTTCTCTTTGTTCATGTGAGAACCCTAGCCGCTGCATTTTGAACCAGCTGAAGTCGTTTGATGATCTTTTTTGGCAGGCCTGTGAAAAAGCCATTGCAGTAATCAACCCTACTAGAGATGAAGGCATGTATTAGTTTTTCCAGATCATTTTTTGACACAAGTCCTCTTAGTTTGGAAATGTTTTTTAGGTGATAAAATGCCGTTTTAGTGATTGCTTTCATGTGACTGTCAAAGTTTAGCTTGCTGTCAATGAAAACACCAAGATTTTTAACCATTTCTTTAGTTTTAATCCCTTTTGTGTCAAGAATAGTGGTAATCCTGAGTCTTTCATCTTTTTTTTCCAAATAGAATTACTTCTGTTTTATCTGTGTTCAGCTGAAGAAAATTTTGTGACATCCAGCTATTGATTTGATCGATACACTGGTAGAGACATTCAAGGGGGGCATAATCATTAGGTGATAGAGCAAAATAAATTTGGGTATCATCTGCATAGCAGTGATACAAAATTGAATTTTTATTGATAATTTGCCCAAGTGGGAGCATATAAAGGTTGAAAAGTAATGGTCCAAGAATCGACCCCTGGAGGACACCACAGGTCAAGGACATTGACGTTGAGGAACAATTTCCCAGGGTAACAAAGAAGCTTCTATCTTTTAAGTATGATTTTAACCAATTGATAACTTTACCAGTCAATCCAACCCAGTGTTCAAGTCGATATAGCAGTATGTTGTGATCAACAGTATCAAAAGCTGCACTGAGGTCCAGTAATACCAGGACCGATGTTTTGCCTGCATCAGTATTAAGACGTATGTCATTTATAACTTTAATCAGCGCTGTTTCAGTGCTATGATTGGCACGAAATCCTGACTGAAAATTATCAAAATGGCTGTTTGATATCAAGAAGGCAGTTAATTGATTGAAGACAATTTTTTCCAGGATTTTCCCGATGAATGGTAGATTTGATATTGGCCTGTAGTTATTTAACACTGAAGGATCCAGATTATTTTTTTTAAGAAGGGGCTTTACAACAGCTTTTTTTAGGGACACAGGAACAACGCCAGTCTCCAAGGATGTATTTATAATTTGAAGCACATCTGTAATTATAAGATGAAGGACAGACTTAAAGAAGTTGGTGGGCAGAATGTCCAGTTCAGATGTTGAGGAACTGAGATTTTGTACATTTTTTTCAAGAGTCTCATAATCAATTAAACAAAATTCTGACATTGTGTTGAAATTATCTATCTGTGTCATTGGTGATTGCAGTTTTTCAATTTTTTGCAACTGAGATATATTATGAGAAATATTCTGCCGTATTTGATCAATTTTACCTTTGAAAAAGGATGCAAACTCATTGCATTTATTAACTGAGAGAAGTTCAGGTGCTAATTGTGGTGGGGGATTAGTTAGCTTCTCTACTGTTGAAAATAGCACACGGGCATTGTTCATATTCCTGCTGATGATGTTGGAGAAGAAAGACTGTCTTGCTTTATGAATTTCATAATTATAATTACAAAGCATCTCTTTATGGATTTGATAATGGATGTGAAGTTTAGATTTGCGCCATTTTCTTTCAGTGTTTCTACATTCTCTCTTTAGCAGTTTAACAGCCGGGTACTGCTTCCATGGTGCTTTCTGTTTATCATTGACTCTTTTTATTTTGAATGGAGCAATATTGTGGGTGCAATCAGTTAATTATTGGAATTAAGTGATCAATCTCGTTAAATCAGTCTCATTAAATTTTGAAGGTCAATAATTAAAATGAATCAATCCCATTGAATCGTTTACTTTGATTCATTTGAATTGAATCATACCATAGAATCAGTCTCATTCAGTGAATCATTTAGTGAATCATATAGTGAATCGTTCAATGAATCATTTAGTAAATCGTTCAATGAGTCATTTAGTGAATCATTTAGTGAATCACACCATTAATCCTGGTGCTTAATAATAAATTACCAAACAGCTAGATTATGGTATATTTCCAAATTATTACAATCACTTACCACATTACATAACTTTTATATGCACCCTTTTGAATTCGAGGGAGATTGGGGACTTCATATATTGTTCACACAAATAAACACTGTGTTTAATAAATGAATTTATTATAACAAAGATAAAATAATAAATCAATATATACAAGCAGTGAGGTGTATATACATGTGTGGTGTGCGTGTGTGTATGGCCTAGCTTGTTGCTAGCTAAAACAAAGGAATGTTATCTAAGTAGAACAAAGGATTAGCTCTGTTGCTAATGTGTGTGTGTGTGTGTGTGTGTGTGTGTGTGTGTGTGTGCGTGCGTGTGTGTGTGTGTGTGTGTGTGAGAGAGAGACCTAGCTTGTTGCTAGCTAAAACAAAGGAATGTTATCCAAGTAGAACAAAGGATTAGCTCTGTTGCTAATGTGTGCTTGTGTGTGTATGAAGGACTTGACCATGTGTTTAGCCTCGTGTAGCTAACTACACGTGGTGGAGGCCTAGATTAGCCTTGTGTTGCTAGTGTGTTTGTGAAAGGCCCTATGGCCTAGTTAAAGTGTGTTTGTTAGGCCTGGTGAGGCCTACTGAGCACATGTTGCTAAAGACAAAGGGAAGCTGTCTAAAGTGTATCAGGCCTGGTCAGGCCTGTTGAGCACGTGTTTTCTCAGTAACAAAGATTCCACACTCATAACATTACCAAACTCACTGAAGCCTTGATAAGGTCAAAATGTATGATAAGGAAATTAAAAAGGTGTTAGTCAGAGAGGAGCATGCACAGCCTATCTATTAAACAATTGAGAGAACATAGAACCTAAATAAATCAACACGCTGCGTGTCTAACAGTGTAACAGATAAACCTGGGTTTAAATTCACACTATTTCAATAAAAGCAAATTCCTAAGACTATCCTAATTATGCCCAAATGCCAAAATCTTACTTAATCCTGCCTTTAGCAAGATATGAAGAACTATTCGCCGGTGTAGTTTCGGGCCTCGCCGTGGGAGCACGTGAGCCGCTCGTGATGGAGGCGTAGAAAACTTTCGGGTCCAGCGGAGCACTTGGGTGGTTCCCGTGGAAAGCAGAGGATTCTTGGTCCGAACCTCAGCATTCGTGAGGAAAAGTCTCTGATCAGAATAAGATGCACAGCGCTTTTGAGTTAAAAAGGATTCAATCGCTTCTTAACTTTTAACTGCCTGGGCTGCAGTCGTGACGTCATTTCTAATACAAGTAAACCGGTTGTAACTCAGGTTGAGTTTAAAGATCACGCTATTCTGGACTTTTACCTTGGCCAGTGGTTAGGCACAGAACGCGCTGGATGGTGAATCTTGCAAGAAAGAAGTCGTCTTTTTGGGTGGAGACCATCTCTTTGGTGCGTCTAGCTCCCTTGAAAACCGGACGCGAGAGACAAAGATGGAAGCGTTGTCCCATTGTTTTATGTGCGCATGGCGGACTGACGTAGATGATCCCGCCCACGTGTGACATAGGTCACACGGAAGTTGCCTGGGAATTGTAGTTCTGACACAAGATGGCGGCATGATATCTACAAATATCATCCATAATTTGGGTCATATTTAAATTAAAAAATTTCAGTAAATCATCTACAGAGTCTGACATTTTGGTTGAGTTCTGAGAGAGAGCTTGCTCAAAAAGAGCACATGTGTTGTCTTTTATGACTCTCCTACCTATAGTCGTTGAGCTATTCTGAATGTGAGGAGACATAGAAACATCAAATAAAACACACAAATGATCAGATAAGGCCAGGTCAACGACAGTATTAAAAACAGTAAGACCCTTTGTGATGACGAGGTCAAGAGTATGACCACGAGAGTGGGTCGGCCCCTGTACCTGTTGTACTAGGTTAAAGTTATCAATAATTGCAAGTAGTTCTTTGGCATAAATGTTATCAGTATTATCTACATGTAAGTTAAAATCCCCAGATATAATAAGACAATCAAACTCTAAGCAAATGACTGATAACAGTTCACCAAACTCTTCAAGAAAGACTTTGGCTGAATGTCTCGGAGGCCTATAAATAGTTAATAATAATATGTTAGGAGAGCATGTAACAAGTGCACATAAGTGTTCAAAGGACATAAAATCACCAAGTGAGGATTGTTTACATTGAAAAGAGACTTTGAATATATTTGCGATCCCTCCACCTTTCCCTTGTCGGGTAACATTCAAAAAATTAAAATTTGGGGGAGCTGCTTCAATAAGGGTGGTAGCACTATTTGCTTGATCCAGCCAGGTTTCAGTTAGAAGCAAAAAATCAAGATTGTGTTTGCAAATAAGATCATTAATTAAAAATGACTTGTTTAAAAGTGATCTAATGTTCAGAAGAGCTAGCTTTACAGAAATTCTAGAAGTAATATCTGGTTGTGCACTCTGATGCTGTTTTAAAACAGGAAGGAGATTAGATTGGTTCACCCCCAGGGTTAAATGTGTTCTATGTTTTCTGTTTCTTATCAACACAGGAATAGTGTCAACATTGGGTCCCAGCTTGTTTTCAACACTACACCCATTTGCAGGGACCCAGAGTACATCAAACAAGACTTTCTAAATGTTCCATTTGGTTTGAGGGTGAAAGGATTGGAGATGACATGTATCTTTTGGATGGTGAAAAAGATTTGTAGCCAGCTGAAAGTCCTGGACGAACACAATTTTGATGAACTGGGTACACTGCTTGTCGCGACAGATTTGGGCTGGAAAAAGAGAGTGTAGCCATTGGGAGCAATTTTTTCATGCTATTTGGGAAATCCATCCGAGGAGAAGTGGAGTCGTCTGTCCTTGAATGTTGGGAGGCCTGCAAGTCAGATGTTTGTGTGTCCTTGATGACGACTTGCAAAGATGATTGTTTAGGCTTTGTAACTATGTCAGTCTGCGACATCTTATCAACTGTTTTCCTCGGTGCTGGCTGAGAAAAGATTGCAAGTTTGTAGTGGTCTGCTAAGACTTTGGCTCCAATCCAGCTGAGTTCAGTGCTATTTGGCTTGTAAAATTCTCTGCGATTCCAAAAAAGGTTAAAATTGTCTATGAAGTTCATACCAAATGAAGAACAAGTTTTTCCAAGCCAGACAAGTTTTTCCAAGCCAGGACAAAGGACAGGTCACAAAGGACCCCAGGGCAACTTCTAAGCAACTGAACGCCTCTCTCACATTGGCTAAGGTTAATGTACATGAGTCCACCATCAGGAGAACACTGAACAACAATGGTGTGCATGGCAGGGTTGCAAGGAGAAAGCCACTGCTCTCCAAAAAGAACATTGCTGCTCGTCTGCAGTTTGCTAAAGATCATGTGGACAAGCCGGAAGGCTATTGGAAAAATGTTTTGTGGACGGATGAAACCAAAATAGAACTTTTTGGTTTAAATGAGAAGCGTTATGTTTGGAGAAAGGAAAACACTGCATTCCAGAATCAGAACCTTATCCCATCTGTGAAACATGGTGGTGGTAGTATCATGGTTTGGGCCTGTTTTGCTGCATCTGGGCCAGGATGGCTTGCTATCATTGATGGAACAATGAATTCTGAATTATACCAGCGAATTCTAAAGGAAAATATCAGGACATCTGTCCATGAACTGACTCTCAAGAGAAGGTGGGTCATGCAGCAAGACAACGACCCTAAGCACACAAGTCGTTCTACCAAAGAATGGTTAAAGAAGAATAAAGTTAATGTTTTGGAATGGCCAAGTCAAAGTCCTGACCTTAATCCAATCGAAATGTTGTGGAAGTACCTGAAGCGAGCAGTTCATGTGAGGAAACCCACCAACATCCCAGAGTTGAAGCTGTTCTGTACGGAGGAATGGGCTAAAATTCCTCCAGGCCGGTGTGCAGGACTGATCAACAGTTACTGGAAACATTTAGTTGCAGTTATTGCTGCACAAGGGGGTCACACCAGATACTGAAATTAAAGGTTTACATACTTTTGCCACTCACAGATATGTAATATTGGATCATTTTCATTCAATAAATAAATGACCAAGTATAATATTTTTGTCTCATTTGTTTAACTGGGTTCCTTTTATCTACTTTTAGGACTTGTGTGAAAATCTGATGTTGTTTTAGGTCATATTTATGCAGAAATATAGAAAATTCTAAAGGGTTCACAAACTTTCAAGCACCACTGTACATTAATACAAGATGTCTCATCTCATCTCATTATCTCTAGCCGCTTTATCCTGTTCTACAGGGTCGCAGGCAAGCTGGAGCCTATCCCAGCTGACTACGGGCGAAAGGTGGGGTTCACCCTGGACAAGTCGTCAGGTCATCACAGGGCTGACACATAGACACAGACAACCATTCACACTCACATTCACACCTACGGTCAATTTAGAGTCACCAGTTAACCTAACCTGCATGTCTTTGGACTGTGGGGGAAACCGGAGCACCCGGAGGAAACCCACGCGGACACGGGGAGAACATGCAAACTCCACATAGAAAGGCCCTCGCCGGCCACGGGGCTCGAACCCGGACCTTCTTGCTGTGAGGTGACAGCGCTAACCACTACACCACCGTGCCACCCTTGTATAGATATGTTTATCTTTTTTTATTGACATCTATCTATCTATCTTGTACAGATTTGTTTATCCTTTTGCTTGAATGTTTATCTTGTACAGATCTGATTATCTTTTTTTCCCATTTTTTCTTTAATACTAAGTGTTTATATGATAGACCAAATGGATTGCTTGCTTCAATTTCCCTGTACTGTATGGTACAGTGACAATAAAGGAATCTTGAATCTTGAATGGTACAAGGTAGGGGCACCGCTAGAAATTTTGGGCCCTATGAAAGAATATAATATTGCACACACACACACACACACACACACACACACACACACACACACCTTTTACATTTCTGTACTGCAAAAAAATTATATCTTAGCAAGTGAAAATATCTTGAAAATAGTTGAAACAATCTAGCGTTTCCTATTAGAAGAATACAAGACACCAATTCTGGGATTATTAAACCTAGCTCTAGATTGCAACTAACTTATTCTAAGATCCCTTATCAAGTAAAAATATCTGTCCATGCAGCAAGATAATTTCATGAGTATTAAGTAATTTTTTTCCTCAAATTCAGTTTTCAATTTTTTTGCAGTGTGGTAACCCGACTTCTTCATGATGGTGTCAATCTACTGATGGTTCACCATCAATTCTGCTTCTAAGCGTGCATCGCTAACGTTAGTGCTGGATGGGAAAGCAACAAACCTAATATGGTGTCATGCTCTGGCTTCGACTTCACAAGACTGTACCATGTAATGAATAGGGAGGGGGTGAAATATAAAGTCTATCTATTCCAATAATTTTACAGAAAATGAAAAACCAAGCCAGACAGTATTTGTATTTGCTCATTTTAGGAGACAAAAGTATTTTTAAAATTTTTTTTATCAAATTAACTTACAAATGGGGGCGGCACGGTGGTGTAGTGGTTAGCGCTGTCGCCTCACAGTAAGAAGGTCCGGGTTCGAGCCCCGTGGCCGGCGAGGGCCTTTCTGTGTGGAGTTTGCATGTTCTCCCCGTGTCCGTGTGGGTTTCCTCCGGGTGCTCTGGTTTCCCCCACAGTCCAAAGACACGCAGGTTAGGTTAACTGGTGACTCTAAATTGAGCGTAGGTGTGAATGTGAGTGTGAATGGTTGTCTGTGTCTATGTGTCAGCCCTGTGATGACCTGGCGACTTGTCCAGGGTGTACCCCACCTTTCGCCCGTAGTCAGCTGGGATAGGCTCCAGCTTGCCTGCGACCCTGTAGAACAGGATAAAGCGGCGAGAAATAATGAGATGAGAACTTACAAATGGTAATAATATTAATATTGTCCCCTGAGGGCCCTCTGTCAATGCTGGGCCCTTAGAATCATCCTAACTCCCCCCTGTGATAGCGCTCCCTGTGACATTTTATTCTTCCTTCTGGGAATGAAGCAGGAAGTCAGTGATTTGTGTGGTTTTTACAGTTAACACACCATTAAATATGTCATCAAATCAAACCCGACTTTGGTCAACATGACATCAAGATATGCATGATGCTAAACTGTGAAGGATTTTTTTTTTACATCTTTAAGTGGGGGTGGCACAATGGTGTAATGGTTAGCGCTGTCGCCTCACAGCAAGAAGGTCCGGGTTCGAGCCCCGTGGCCGGCGAAGGACTTTCTGTGTGGAGTTTGCATGTTCTCCCCGTGTCCGCGTGGGTTTCCTCCGGGTGCTCCAGTTTCCCCCACAGTCCAAAGACATGCAGGTTAGGTTAACTGGTGACTCTAAATTGAGCGTAGGTGTGAATGTGGGTGTGAATGGTTGTCTGTGTCTATGTGTCAGCCCTGTGATGACCTGGCGACTTGTCCAGGGTGTACCCCACCTTTCGCCCGTAGTCAGCTGGGATAGGCTCCAGCTTGCCTGCGACCCTATAGAACAGGATAAAGCGGCTAGAGATAATGAGATGAGATGAGTTTTAGTAGGTTTATGTATCTCTTGTTGATTCTGGTGCTTTCAAGAAATTTCCATAGACATGGAAGCTTCACACTATCAACCGCAGTAAATAAATGGTACAAATAAGTACCTTAGAGGGTACTGATCTAGCGACAAGCCGTTGTACCCTTAAAGAAGATATGCAGAACCATGGCCTCACTTTTTGTTTATAAATGCCTTGAGACCTCAAGAATGGCACAGGAATAGTTTTATGTGTTAACAATGAATCTAATATAGTAATTTTTACGATTAAAGTGATTCATATAGGTAGCGGTCTGAGTGAATGACCTTGACATCTGTGATGTCACCGCAGGAAGGCTATCGGTTTCATTGCCATTTCCGCTATACTAAAACACAGGGCTGACGGCAACTTCGAGCTTCCATTTTGAGCTAATTTATCGCCATGCCACGTAAATGTATTGCTGGCGGGTGCAGGAACACGACAGAAGGTGGATTTACGTTGCATTCATGGCCCAAGAATGTTCAAACTGCAAAGATTTGGATGGGTTTTGTAAGAAGTTCACGGGCACATTGGGCGCCTATGAAGTGGTCTCTCCTGTGCTCTGCACATTTTACTGAGGACTCGTACGAGACTTCTGATCTGTTGAGGAGCGTTAGCTATAAGCCTGTATTGAAAGCGGGTGCAGTACCAACAATTAAAAGAAAAGAAAACTACATGAAAAGGAAAGTAAGTTCACTTGCACCAGTTCTCCCAGAGTGTGAGCCGAGGGTTGTTGCTAAAACCCAGGATGGAATGGGACATGACATATATTATTGCTTGGGCAGTGACCTCCCCGCAGTTGTTACTAAAACCGGTGACGTCCTGTACCGGGTTTTAGTAATTGCCTGAGCCGAGCAGTAATGGTGGAGTACTCCGTATGGAGAAAATGGAGAATGAGTGGACCAGCCATCTGATTTCTCCATGGATATGCTTGCCTCTGCAGCAATATCTCCCCCTTACATGGAAGAAGTGAATGAACGGAGAACTGAACGAACAACTGAAAGTCAGATTGTTTTAAAACAAAGCCACAAGATCGGCCTTCAAGAAGCGAGAACACAGACGGGTAAGATGCAACTCTCATTTGGATACAAAACAACAAAAACAAGAACACTCATTGTTTACCTGCACTGTATTGTGTGTTTAAGTTACCGGTATAAGATTATTTAATTTGCTTCAGAATGTGATTGTCTCAGTTCATCTGATTATTTAATGAACCTTTTATGTTTTATCAGTGAAAATGCATGCATGTACAGTGGTGCTTCAAAGTTTGTGAACCCTTTAGAATTTTCTACATTTCTGCATAAATATGACCTAAAACATCATCAGATTTTCACACAAGTCCTAAAAGTAGATAAAGAGAACCCAGTTAAACAAATGAGACAAAAATATTATACTTGGTCATTTATTTATTGAGAAAAATGATCCAATATTACATATCTGTGAGTGGCAAAAGTATGTGAACCTCTAGGATTAGCAGTTAATTTGAAGGTGAAAATAGAGTCAGGTGTTTTCAATCAATGGGATGACAATCAGGTGTGAGTGGGCACCCTGTTTTATTTAAAGAACAGGGATCTATCAAAGTCTGATCTTCACAACACATGTTTGTGGAAGTGTATCATGGCACGAACAAAGGAGATTTCTGAGGACCTCAGAAAAAGCGTTGTTGATGCTCATCAGGCTGGAAAAGGTTACAAAACCATCTCTAAAGAGTTTGGACTCCACCAATCCACAGTCAGACAGATTGTGTACAAATGGAGGAAATTCAAGACCATTGTTACCCTCCCCAGGAGTGGTTGATCAACAAAGATCACTCCAAGAGCAAGGTGTGTAATAGTTGGTGAGGTCACAAAGGACCCCAGGGTAACTTCTAAGCAACTGAACGCCTCTCTCACATTGGCTAATGTTAATGTTCAAGAGTCCACCATTAGGAGAACACTGAGCAACAATGGCGTGCATGGCAGGGTTGCAAGGAGAAAGCCACTGCTCTCCAAAAAGAACATTGCTGCTCGTCTGCAGTTTGCTAAAGATCACGTGGACAAGCCAGAAGGCTATTGGAAAAATGTTTTGTGTATGGATGAGACCAAAATAGAACTTTTTGGTTTAAATGAGAAGCGTTATGTTTGGAGAAAGGAAAACACTGCATTTCAGCATAAGAACCTTATCCCATCTGTGAAACATGGTGGTGGTAGTATCATGGTTTTGGCCTGTTTTGCTGCATCTGGGCCAGGATGGCTTGCCATCATTGATGGAACAATGAATTCTGAATTATACCAGTGAATTCTAAAGGAAAATGTCAGGACATCTGTCCATGAACTGAATCTCAAGAGAAGGTGGGTCATGCAGCAAGACAACGACCCTAAGCACACAAGTTGTTCTACCAAAGAATGGTTAAAGAAGAATAAAGTTAATGTTTTGGAATGGCCAAGTCAAAGTCCTGACCTTAATCCAATTGAAATGTTGTGGAAAGACCTGAAGCGAGCAGTTCATGTGAGGAAACCCACCAACATCCCAGAGTTGAAGCTGTTCTGTAGAGAGAAATGGGCTAAAATTCCTCCAAGCCGGTGTGCAGGACTGATCAACAGTTACCAGAAATGTTTAGTTGCAGTTATTGCTGCACAAGGGGGTCACACCAGATACTGAAAGCAAAGGTTCACATACTTTTGCCACTCACAGATATGTAATATTGGATCATTTTCCTCAATAAATAAATGACCAAGTATAATATTTTTGCCTCATTTGTTTAACTGGGTTCCCTTTATCTACTTTTAGGACTTGTGTGAAAATCTGATGAAGTTTTAGGCCATATTTATGCAGAAATATAGAAAATTCTCAAGGGTTCATAAACTTTCAAGCACCACTGTACATGCATGTTGCATAAGTTATAACACCCATCCTGTTTTAATGGGAGTCAACTCACAATCATTGAAGTCAAATCAGTCTTAGTTGAGCAAGTCGGTAACGGCATTTCTTACTTTCACCGTAAATTTTTATTTATATGACTTTGGTCTATAGCTGTCAAAGGCCTCGGCCTTAAAACCGGTTACCGCTGTGATGTCACGCGCTCAGGGCTGGCTGGCTCAGCGGGGCAGCTCGAATGCCAACTTTGAGGTTGATTTTAACTCTCAAAAATATATTTATTTTTATTCCCATTTATGCAGCATACAAGAGTCAAGGATGGAGAGACTATCCACTCAGAAATTTGTTTAAAAATAAAGATATCTCCTTGAAAGGTACAATGATGTACGTTATTTTCTGAGAGTGTAGCACATCGGCTAAAGCTACAGCTTGTTTGCCAGGACTGATTTTTGGTCCCAGTCCAGCCCAGATTGCCCCCACCCCATCCATCGTTAGTGGAAATGGATAACCATATGTCCACCCCTGACCGTTTTTTTCATTGACTATTTTCAGCACACCAGGGGTTTGTGAAGAGCTCATTGTTGATTAGCCAGGTGTTCCCATTGATTAAGGATTCAGAATTAAGCTAAAGTTCTGAGCCAAAGAGGTCTCATCAAACAATTCTACATGTGCAGCAGCAACTGTAGCCTTTGTTTTTCAGGTGTATGAATATTTTATGATATCATCCCTATATAATTAAGAGTACATAATTCACCAGGTAAACAGGTTCAGTTGCATTTCGTACAGGTGTGTCCATGAACTGTTCGTTCTCATAGTGCAGAAAGGAAAGGAAGGCTGCCAACATCACAGATTTTTTTCCTCATGCCTTTCATTTGACACACATTAGCATGATAGAGAGCGCAAATGTGTGCATAAGGTGATTACAAATCACATCAGGTCGACCTTATTGTCATCTACTGGAATGAAATGTACAGCATTCAGGACTACGGTGCAATGTGGGCAACAATACACAACTCCATAATACACACGCAAACACACAACAGTGTAGGTAGGACAAGATTTGACAGTTTTAGTAAAATAAGAGGGCGGCACGGTGGTGTAGTGGTTAGCGCTGTCGCCTCACAGCAAGAAGGTCCTGGGTTCGAACCCCGGGTCCGGCGAGGGCCTTTCTGTGTGGAGTTTGCATGTTCTCCCCGTGTCCGCGTGGGTTTCCTCCGGGTGCTCCGGTTTCCCCCACAGTCCAAAGACATGCAGGTTAGGTTAACTGGTGACTCTAAATTGACCGTAGGTGTGAATGAGAGTGTGAATGGTTGTCTGTGTCTATGTGTCAGCCCTGTGATGACCTGGCGACTTGTCCAGGGTGTACCCCGCCTTTCGCCCGTAGTCAGCTGGGATAGGCTCCAGCTTGCCTGCGACCCTGTAGAAGGATAAAGCGGCTAGAGATAATGAGATGAGATGAGTAAAATAAGAACAGCACACTATTAAATTAATATAGAGTTCAGGAGAAAAATACACATGCATAAGAGTGTACACTATATAACGGTGTAACAACATGAGTTCATTTCCTTTTTTTTTTTTTTAGATGTCTGTTTTGCCACTGGAGTCTTTTACAGAATTTGTACGTGCCATGATACAGTACTGTGCAAAAGTCTTAGCACCCCTTTTTTCCATACAAACTTTGTTATAGATTTCTATTTTATGATTTCTACATTATCTAGTCATAACATTACAAAAAACATTTTAGAGTTCCAAACGTTCATTTTTTCCCAGCACATAATTAAATGTTACAGAAAGAAAAGTTTGTATTTGAGCAGCATATTACACAAGAGACCATTTTTTCAGATTAAAAAAAGTTTTGCAGCAAAATGAAGACGCGAGTGTGACCGTCAAAGTGTCCAGAAGAACTGTGGCTGGTTCTGTAAGGTGCTCAGTAAAACCTACAGCTCATTTCCTTATAAAGCTGCACTCACTGGACCTGAGACTACTATTTTGTTTTAAAGCGATTAACCAGGAAATTTTGAAATGATGGGGTTATGAAATGTCATCGTTATACAGTGGTGCTTGAAAGTTTGTGAACCCTTTAGAATTTTCTATATTTCTGCATAAATATGACCTAAAACTTCATCAGATTTTCACACAAGTCTTAAAAGTAGATAAAGAGAACCCAGTTAAACAAATGAGACAAAAATATTATTCTTGGTCATTTATTTATTGAGGAAAATGATCCAATGTTACATATCTGTGAGTGGCAAAAGTATGTGAACCTCTAGGATTAGCAGTTAATTTGAAGGTGGAATTTGAAAACACCTGACTCTATCAGTGGGATGGCAATCAGGTGTGAGTGGGCACCCTGTTTTATTTAAAGAACAGGGATCTATCAAAGTCTGATCTTCACGACACATGTTTGTGGAAGTGTATCATGGCACGAACAAAGGAGATTTCTGAGGACCTCAGAAAGAACGTTGTTTTAGGTCATATTTATGCAGAAATATAGAAAATTCTAAAGGGTTCACAAACTTTCAAGCACCACTGTATGACACTTGGGTAAAAGCTGTTCTTTAGTCTATTTGTCCGTGATGCAATGGACCTGAACCGTTTACCAGAGGGCAGTGGTTCAAGAAGCTGGTGTCCAGGGTGGGAAGGGTCCTTTAGGATGTTGGTGGCTCTGCTGAGGCAACGGGTGGTGTAGAGTTGCTCTAGAGAGGGCAGTGGGCAGCCAGTGATCTTCTGTGCAGAGTTGATGACTCTTTGAAGGCCTTTCTCATCTGCCACAGAGCTGCTGGTGTACCACGTAGCAATGCAGTATGTCAGCACACTCTTGACTGAGCAATGGTAGAAAGTCACTAACAGCTGCTCGTGGAGATTGTTCTTCTTGAGGGTCCTCAGGAAGTACAGTCGCTGCTGTGCCTTTTTCACTGTCACTGTGGAGTTTGTGGTCCAGGTGAGGTCCTCTGCAATGTGTGTGCCCAGGAACTTGAAAGTGGGTACTCTTTCCACTCTGACCCTGCTTAGTGTAGTCCTTGTTGTGTTTTCGGAAGTCTAGTCTGGTGCTTGGGTCCTAAAAGAAGGACACCCTGACCCAAGGAATCAACATACACAGCTTTGTGTGTGTGTGTTTCTTTTTGTATATTGCAGTCCTGCATTGATTTGATATTCAGTTCAGTTCTTGAATGTATTCGATGACCTAGAAAAGATTGCTGAGTCGTAGCGACCTCACTAGTGCAGAAAAACACACAGAGAGATTTGCCTGCTGTGACAAGGAAATGAATCCTGATTTACTCTACTGTTGGATATTACCTTGTACACTCTCAGAAATTAAAGTGTATTATTGTCCCTTTAGGGGTACCATGGCTTGTCGCTGGATCAGTACCCTCTGTGGTACTTACAGTATTTGTACCTTTTATATACTGCTTGGGAACATATATGGGGAAGTCATGGCCTAATGGTTAGAGAAACAGCTTTGGGACCAAAAGGTTGCTGGTTCGATTCCCCAGACTAGCAGGATTGACTTAAGTGCCCTTGAGCAAGGCACCTAACCCCCAACCACTCCGGCAAGAGTGGTGGCGTACCTTGTGTCTGATTAGCCAAAGAAAAACTGATGATGTGATCATCAGTTCGGGCATTGAACCCGACCAACTGAACTGAACTGCTTGGGAACATATATGGACCTTTTTGACCCTAAAAAATTACACATAGTTACCTTGAAGTCCAATAATGAGCCCTAGGGGGTACATTAGTGTAGATTGGACCCTGAGGGACAGAAATGGACTCCTACTATAGCCCTGTTTCTGACAGTGTAGGAAATGGAACTCCGTGATTCATCAGTCAACAAAGGGTTACACAGAGTCACTAACGTGAACAGCGGCGCTCTTTACTTCCACACCACATGCGCTACTGTACTCCAGTGTATTATTCTTTTATTATGTTGGGGTTTATAGCTCTAATTTATTGCCTTTAATCAGATTTATGCATTCACCTTGAAGAAGACGTGTTCAAAGACATGCAGATTTGGGAAAAAAAATACCCAGCCATTGGGGTTGCACAAGCCAGTGCATGCTTCGTGCCAGTCCCAAGCCTGGATAGATTGGATAGAATGTGCATGAATACAAGTGTTCCTTTTAAAGTGTCTAATGAATATACTGTATATAGATTTAACTAATGTGTCCATTTCTTGATTGTTCTAAAGCACATTGTACTGTAATCTCATTTAAAAGCAGAGGAGTGGTGCTTTATTGATGATGATGATGATGATGATGATGCGATCTCCTGCTGAATTCTTAAGCTCCTAAACAGCAATTCGATTTTGAAAGAGCTTTTGGTTTTTCCAAGTTGGAGGTTGGAAATTCCAAGTTACAAGCTTTAATCAAGGTCAAGGTCAAGTTTATTTTAAAATTGCCATTTCAACCATATACAGTTGGTATAGTACACAGTTAAAGTGCATATCACGAGTAAATTCAGGAGCAAGATCAATGTACAACCCCGATTCCAAAAAAGCTGGGACAAATTACAAATTGTAAATAAAAACGGAATGCAATGATGTGGAAGTTTCAAAATTCCATATTTTATTCAGAATAGAACATAGATGACATATCAAATGTTTAAACTGAGAAAATGTATCATTTAAAGAGAAAAATTAGGTGATTTTAAATTTCATGACAACAACACATCTCAAAAAAGTTGGGACAAGGCCATGTTTCCCACTGTGAGACATCCCCTTTTCTCTTTACAACAGTCTGTAAACGTCTGGGGACTGAGGAGACAAGTTGCTCAAGTTTAGGGATAGGAATGTTAACCCATTCTTGTCTAATGTCGGATTCTAGTTGCTCAGCTGTCTTAGGTCTTTTTTGTCGTATCTTCCGCTTTATGATGCGCCAAATGTTTTCTATGGGTGAAAGATCTGGACTGCAGGCTGGCCAGTTCAGTACCCGGACCCTTCTTCTACGCAGCCATGATGCTGTAATTGATGCAGTATGTGGTTTGGCACTGTCATGTTGGAAAATGCAAGGTCTTCCCTGAAAGAGACGTCGTCTGGATGGGAGCATATGTTGCTCTAGAACCTGGATATACCTTTCAGCATTGATGGTGTCTTTCCAGATGTGTAAGCTGCCCATGCCACATGCACTAATGCAACCCCATACCATCAGAGATGCAGGCTTCTGAACTGAGCGCCGATAACAACCTGGGTCGTCCTTCTCCTCTTTAGTCCGAATGACACGGCGTCTCTGATTTCCATAAAGAACTTCAAATTTTGATTCGTCTGACCACAGAACAGTTTTCCACTTTGCCACAGTCCATTTTAAATGAGCCTTGGCCCAGAGAAGACGTCTGCGCTTCTGGATCATGTTTAGATACGGCTTCTTCTTTGAACTATAGAGTTTTAGCTGGCAACGGCGGATGGCACGGTGAATTGTGTTCACAGGTAATGTTCTCTGGAAATATTCCTGAGCCCATTTTGTGATTTCTAATACAGAAGCATGCCTGTATGTGATGCAGTGCCGTCTAAGGGCCTGAAGATCACGGGCACCCAGTATGGTTTTCCAGCCTTGACCCTTACGCACAGAGATTCTTCCAGATTCTCTGAATCTTTTGATGATATTATGCACTGTAGATGATGATATGTTCAAACTCTTTGCAATTTTATACTGTCGAACTCCTTTCTGATATTGCTCCACTATTTGTTGGCGCAGAATTAGGGGGATTGGTGATCCTCTTCCCATCTTTACTTCTGAGAGCCGCTGCCACGCCAAGATGCTCTTTTTATACCCAGTCATGTTAATGACCTATTGCCAATTGACCTAATGAGTTGCAATTTGGTCCTCCAGCTGTTCCTTTTTTGTACCTTTAACTTTTCCAGCCTCTTATTGCCCCTGTCCAAACTTTTTTGAGATGTGTTGCTGTCATGAAATTTCAAATGAGCCAATATTTGGCATGAAATTTCAAAATGTCTCACTTTCGACATTTGATATGTTGTCTATGTTCTATTGTGAATACAATATCAGTTTTTGAGATTTGTAAATTATTGCATTCCGTTTTTATTTACAATTTGTACTTTGTCCCAACTTTTTTGGAATCGGGGTTGTAATTTTCCTATTTTATATTAAACTTTGGTCAAATATCTGTAACATTCTGCATTCTCTGCAATTTTTTTACCTTGCGCAATACCAGAAAAATTCAGTTGAAATCAAGCCTTTTGAGGCAAATTGGTCCACCTCTGATAAAACTTGGCATTTGGATTTCCCAGGAAACATTGATTTTTGTGACGTCGCGTGCGGGACGCCTCCTTCTGAATCCTACGTCAGCGCTGGTTTGTTTATGAGAAAACAACCTAGTGGTTTTCTGCAAATTATCGTGTAATTATTAAAATGGTTAACAGATGTATCGTAGGAGGGTGTAGCAACACCGATCTTGCTGGGATTAGTACTCATCGTTTTCCAAAAGACCAGAAAATGAGAGAGAAATGGGAGCGCTTGGTCTACACAGGCTGTGCACTGAAACCGTGCAAGCTCTTGCAGCCTGCTGGCGCTTCCGCAGGTGACGTCACAATTCTGGCTCCAGACTCACTTGGGATTTTTCCAGATGCATTTTGTTATTTTATTTTTTTCTGCTGTAGACAGATGGCCTTGTGGAAAATTACCCTTCTGGAGGAGTGTGTAAAGGGACATACTTTCATTTAAAACCCCCCCGAAATTGGTCCAGAATATGCTCATTAAAACAAAATGTTCCTCCAGGACCATGGTGCGCCATTAAACATCACAGGACTCTGTATCACTACAGTGACATGGCCGCTCTGACTGCTTCAGCCATCAAAGTGTCTAGGGAACATTACAGTAGTGGTTTACCGTTGCCTTCTACTGGATTATTATAGAGGTTTTCTCCTCTCAACCATTCACACACACACACACACACACGGACAATTTAGAGCCACCAATTAGCCTAACCTGCATGTCTTTGAGGGAAACCAGAGCACCCAGAGGGGACCTATGCAGAGAACATGCAAACTCCACACAGAAAGGCCCCCGTCAGATACTGGGCTCGAACCCAGAACCATCTTGTTGTGAGGCGACAGTGCTAACCACTACACCATCAATCACAGGACTACAATCTACATATAACATAAAGTGCAAGAGTGCAGCGAGTGCAATCATTGCAGCCTATAAACCACACACAACATAAAGTGCAAACAACAAGGACAGTGCAAAAACGACAACTAGCACAAACGCAATATTGTAATATTTGTTTATTTGTTTGTAATATTTGTATAATTTGTAATATTGGTACTTATTATCTGTATTATTTGTATTTATTATTTGTGCTTAATATTTGTACTTATTATATGTAATATTTGTACTTCAAATGCAACGTACTTTTTACTTCATTTTAAGGAACGAACAGAAGATGAACAGATTTGTACCACTTGTGAAACAGAAGCCTGAAAACAAGAACCAGTATTGCAAATTCAGGTAATGTATCTTTAAAATTATAAAATGATATGGTTTTATAGATCTAGGAATACATTTAAAGATCAAAGACATCACCAGATCTATCTATCTATCTATCTATCTATCTATCTATCTATCTATCTATCTATCTATCTATCTATCTATCTATCTACTGTATTGCAGTGATGACCCCGTACTGTTGCACACCTTAAGCCCCGTTTGCAGGAATAATGGGACAAAATAACACCTGAAACACTTCATCACCCGGTGTCTTCAGTCCCTAAACATCTTTTAAGTGTTGTGAAAAGGAATGGTGGCATTATAAAGTGGTAAATGCTTTACTGTCCCAACTTTTTTCCCATCTCATTATCTGTAGCCACTTTATCCTGTTCTACAGGGTCGCAGGCAAGCTGGAGCCTATCCCAGCTGACTACGGGCGAAAGGCGGGGTACACCCTGGACAAGTCGCCAGGTCATCACAGGGCTGACACATAGACACAGACAACCATTCACACCTACGGTCAATTTAGAGTCACCAGTTAACCTAACCTGCTGTCTTTGGACTGTGGGGGAAACCGGAGCACCCGGAGGAAACCCACGCGGACACGGGGAGAACATGCAAACTCCACACAGAAAGGCCCTCGACAGCCATGGGGCTCGAACCCGGACCTTCTTGCTGTGAGGCGACAGCGCTAACCACTACACCACCGTGCCACCCAAGATTATTATTATTATTAGTAGTAGTAGTCGTAGTAGTAGCAATTTCAACATATCGTGCCAACTTTTTCTGATTTGGGGTTGGAGATAATAAGAGGAACCAACTTGTTTCGCTGATGTACCCCGACATTAAATTTCTCTAAATGGATATTCAGGATGACATGTCATTCTTTAATTAATAAAAAGTGTGATTGTTGGCAAATTTCCATACAGTAGCCTAAAAGAGGAATAAAACACTTTGTAAGCTGTTTTTACAGGAAAATTATCCACTTCAGTATAGTAACAGTAAGCCTGTTTCATAGGGGGAAGCCATGGACTAATGGTTAGAGAAACAGTTTTGGGACGAAAAGGTTGCTGGGTTGATTCCCTGGATCAGCAGGAATGGCTGAAGTGCCCTTGAGCAAGGTGCCTAACCCCCGACTGCTCCCCAGGCTGCTCTGGGTATGTTGTATGTCGCTCTGGATAAGAGCATCTTCTAAATGCCATTATTATTGTAATGTTAGCCTGGATTATAGCTTCATCTCATCTCATTATCTGTAGCCGCTTTATCCTGTTCTACAGGGTCGCGGGCAAGCTGGAGCCTATCCCAGCTGACTACGGGTGAAAGGCGGGGTACACCCTGGACAAGTCGCCAGGTCATCACAGGGCTGACACATAGACACAGACAACCATTCACACTCACATTCACACCTACGCTCAATTTAGAGTCACCAGTTAACCTAACCTGCATGTCTTTGGACTGTGGGGGAAACCGGAGCACCTGGAGGAAACCCACACGGACACGGGGAGAACATCCAAACTCCGCACAGAAAGGCCCTCGCCGGCCACGGGGCTCGAACCCGGACCTTCTTGCTGTGAGGCGACAGCGCTAACCACTACACCACCGTGCCGCCCCCCAAGTTTCTCCCTATATGCAAATACATAAACTCTCTGTTTACTGACCACAAATGACTTATTCAGTTTTGACAGTGAGGATGTCACCAATGTGAAAGCAGAGATACTTTATGATACTTTGTCTGTGAAGATTCTGTTAAAACTGTGGGAGGTGTTTGCCTTTGTGGTTTAAGTGTCTGATGTTTACTGTATTGACCCATCCCACGTGACGTCACGACAAACGCGGCCGCCATTTTGGACATGAACTACCAGTAGTCTACCACAGCCAACAACGAGGAATGACGGCGAAGCATCGAAAGGAATATAGCCATCAAAGAAAGTTTTTACTTTCAGCAAGACTTCCATCATGCCATTATATTGTTGTGCACCTGGATGTAGTAACCATCAACACACAAGGCAAGATTTATCATTTTATCGGATCCCGACAGATGCTGACCGACGGAGAAGATGGATAGCGGCCATCAACAGGAAAGATTGGCAGCCCTTGGTATACCAACGCTTGTGTAGTGACCACTTTGTTGGAGGTAAGACGAATAAAATTAGCCAGAAAAGGCATTACATTGCTGTTAACATTTTGTGGCAGCGAGTGTGTAACCAAATAGGTTAAAATAACCCATTGTAACCTCTTTGTTCTTCTGTAGTAGCTATTAGCTAACGACATTAGCTAACGTTGTGTTCCTTTGCTGTTGGTAGACTGTAGGACAGATCAGAGGTAATGTCCTACAAATAAGTGTTCAAAACAAGAGGAACATGTATTTGTCTCTTAAATCCAGGCTGTTCCCTGTAATCTGTAACAACGGTTGGAGAAAGTAATGGCAAATAGTGAGTGCACAAACCATAGAAGGTAAACTGTACACAGCGCCAGGGCAGTGTGATGGTATGTCTACTTTTAGATTGTGTTAGCTTATCAATGAACACACTCGTCACTCGACAAGTTTCACGTCTTTACGACGGATACTTAAATGTGTGTTAGGTATTGTTGTTGCAGTCTAAGGCCCTGTCCACACAGCAACGGATTCAGGTGAATCTGATACAATTGTTTATCGTTTCGGCCTGGTGTCCACACGGCACCGGTGTTTTGGGTGCCCCAAAACGAAATCTTTTGAGAACGGGTTCCAGAGTGGAAAGATCTGGCAACGTTGCCATTGTGAAGTCGTCTGGATGAGTAGAACGGATTTGTTTACGATGACGTCACAACCACATGACTGTCAGTGCTTCATGCCAGGTAGAAGTGTAACGAACTCGATGTGAGTTGTCAACAAATCCTATAACTTGGTTCATGAAACGCGCTTACAAAATATTTTCACTGTGAATATTTATTGTGTAATGGTGCAAAGTGAGAGAGAGAGAGAGAGAGAGAGAGAGACTCTGCCCTTAGGGCAGAGTCAATCCCGCCAGCAAAAATAGGGAAAAAAAGGAGCGATCTCACCTCTTCAGATGTTGGTTTAAGTCCTACAATACATTCCTCAAAAAGGGCGTAAAAGAGCAAATTAATCCATCAATGTGTAGCATTCAATTTATTCCGGACCATTAAAGACGCCGCCTTCCGCGTAGAATCATACGTCATCCTCGCCGCCATATTGGATGAGTCAAAGCGGAGAATAAAGATGCCTCATTCATGTGCTGCGTTTAACTGTACCAACAGGTTTACCGTCCAAACAAGATCACATGGGATTACCTTTCACAGGTGAGACTGGAAAAATACTTTTCATTGTATTTGGTCATTATAATGTAATTTTACGAACAGATTTTTCTGACTTTGTGGCTAATATGAAGTCTCGCGCATAATAGTTTATACGCATGCGTCCTTACTTCTTCTATTGTTCTGGTGTCTCCGAAGGGACCGTCTTACAGCACCCCTAGAGGTGTGGCATGTGTATTGCATCGTTTTCAGCAAGCGTTGCGTTGCCATATGGAGCTGATATTTTACTGATCGTTGCCCATGTGGACGCGATATTTTTTAAATAACATCTCGTTGCCGTTGTCGTGTGGATGTAGCCTAAGCAGTCATTGTAGCAGCTAGATGAGCGAGAACCGAAAGGGTCTGTGCCATAAACTGTTATTTCTGTACGGCGTTGCTAATGTGTCGTTACTGTTGTTATTGCAGTCACTGGATAGTGAAGGTGTTTTCTGCATCTCGCTCCTTTTTCTTTTATGTTTTTCGTTTGTCGTCTTCCTCGCATTCAAACCGATTCGAACCGAAGTCCACTTCATGTCCAAAATGGCGGTCGCGTTTACGAAGGTCACGTGAGTGGGAAGGG
Source organism: Neoarius graeffei (assembly GCF_027579695.1). NCBI lineage: Eukaryota > Metazoa > Chordata > Actinopteri > Siluriformes > Ariidae > Neoarius > Neoarius graeffei. The sequence goes on from NC_083593.1 coordinate 52,120,744, forward strand.
TCAATATGTTTGCAGTCTATGTACAGTAGTTAGTAGTTTTATTGAACAGTATATTTGTGTGCACTTTATGGAGCAGCTTTAAATGTTTTTATACTCTGTATAATGTCAATAAAGTCTTTCTATTCTATTCTATTCTATTCTATTCTATTCTATTCTATTCTATTCTATTCATAACTCTAATAGGACAAAAGCTGAATGTGGGTTTTAGAACCAGGGCAACCCTCAACCGGCTCCTAGAGGCTGGAGATGTCACTCCACAGCAGGCGGAGAGATTCCACCAGGCTGTCTTGGCATTTTTGACAGGGGCAGTTGAATATGCCATGGCAAAACTGCCCCTTAAAGAGAGTCTCCTGAAACACGCCAGGTTTGTGGATGTGCAGCAGAGGGCAGACTGTGAAGTCAATGATGCTGCATACTTTGTGGATCGGTAAAGGTTTAACATTTCAAATCTATTGCAAAGTTTGATCACATTTGCTGAAAAACTAGCCCTTTGTTTCTCCTGGTTAAGTACACATTGTATTCTTTAGGTTCACCAAACTGCTTCCATATCATGAACCCCAAGACCAAGACCAACTTACAGAGGAGTTTCAGGACTACCAGTTAATGGAGGTCCCAATGTCTGAACACCAAACGGAATTTGACGTTGAGGCTTTCTGGGAAGGCATGAGTTCACTTAAGAATAGGGTAATAAATATCCAGCGCACACACATTGACATGAGCAATTTAATAAGTGTAAAATATGTAGGGGTGTAATTAGGCTTCCTTGTTTTTTTTTTTTCCCCCAAAGGTGACTGGAATGAGCAGGTTTCCCAGGCTGTCTCAAAAAAAAAAAAGTCAAAGTCCTTCCCACGCCTTACACAGGGTCTCTGCACATTTCTGACCAGCAAAAATAATACTTTTTAAGACCATTTTAAGACCACTGAGTATAAAAAATAAGACCACTACCGCGGAACAAATACGTACAGTAAAAAAAAAAAAAGCACACTCTAGGTTAAGTTCAAAGCATTTTTTTAAAATAAATAAGTGCATCTTCTGCAGAACCCACAGTATTTCTGCCTTCAGCGTAGCGGTTGGGGCGAATGCCGCGAAAGCACTTGTGCTGGGACCCGGAGACCAGGGCTTGAAATTAACTTTTTTTCTTTGTGTCCCCCAGTGGTCCCGAATTCTGTGTTGCATTGTCCCGAATGGAAGCAATAGTGTCCCCATTTTTTTCCTCTCTGAAATAACCAGTGGTTAATATTATCATATGAAGTTACTATTATATTTGTAACTATGCGATTTTGAACCCTTTATATCATTTTTACAATAAGTCACAAGACACAAGCGACACATGTCCTATACATCATCTACTTCAAAATTACAGTTATTGCATTTTCAGTTTATTAAACTTTGGCGATCTCACTGTATGAATAGATACCCGTTTATTTAAAGGGGCCAACTAGCTCATTCAGAAAATGTTTCAACTCCCTACATCTGCAGTACACTTTAGTTGAAAATAAGACCCCTTTTATGTTCATTTCATCTACTTATACCTTGAATATCTGTTGGCACTTATAAGGCCAACTTATAATTTTCACCATTACCGTTATCCATTTTATGAACTTTCCGTTATCCATTACCGTTATCCATTTTATGAACTTTCCGTTATCCATTTTATCCATTTTTTCCGTTATCCATTTTATCCATTTTTTCCGTTATCCAGCCACATCATTCCTGTTGTATTTTATAACGTGTCTAACAGTGTTCATTCAGTTGCTAGCGTTGCCTGCAGACCAGGCGATGACACTTTGGATCCTGAAGGTCCCGGAGACGTTATGTCTGGGCTTTCAGTTTCTTCCCCGCGGTCGGTCCGCTTCAACCACTTAAGCATTTTTGTTCTGGCAAGAGTCGGCGCAGCGTGTGCGGTAGCAATTCCATTCCAAGTCCATATAATGCGGACTCCGGCCGAAGATTCTAGAACAGAATGCGCTGCTCTGTAGCCTACGGATGCAGGTGCATCGAAAGTGTAGCTACGATGTATTTTTCGCTGTTAACATTTTAAAATTAAAATTGACAAATTAGGTGAATGTCTACGTATGTGTTACGGCTTTGTAAATAATATTAATGTAGAACTTTTTTTCTAGATCTATTTTTTCCATTGTCCCGGGATTGTCCCAGATATAATAATTTTGTGTCCCGATGACATTTTTTATGGTCCCCGGGACGTCGGGACACCGTTAGTTTCGAGCGCTGCCGGAGACGCTAAAGCTGGTGTTGCACTTTTTGTGACCGTAGAGGCTAACATTGGCATGGGGACTGTTGTTGCCCGACTAGCAGCATAGCGCATATGCTTTTCCCCTTTCGAGTGAGCGTCAAGGGCTTTACAGCCCATTGTTGTTAACTTGATGTCTTTCCGACATACCTTACATCTCGCTTCATATTCGGAAGTTGCTGTTGTTAGCCAACTTTTGTATTTTGGCTCCTCAAGCCACTTGTTACTAAACTTACACTTCCCCATCTCCGCTCATGTTCAAGTTCAACCACTTCTTCCTCGTCTGCTCTACTCTCAATGGTTCTACTACATGGATAAAAGAACACACTGCCCCCTGTGGCGTGGTTCCTGCGCTATTAGAACTAGTGCTAGACACACAACGGCTCTTGTGCTACTTGTTCAGCATCTTGATAACAAACGACGCTGGTTGAATAAATAACGTTAGCGCGGAAAAAAAATCCAGACATATGTTTTTTTTTTTCATTTACCGTAGGCTACCCGGATGAAATTTAATACCTCCCATGTGAAATTTAATACCATAGCTCAAAAAATAGCGAAATATAATGCTTTTTAAGACCTTAAAAAACACATATTAAAAATAAGACTTTTTAAGGATCCGCGGAGACCCTGCTTACAGTACCTGGCATTCCTAGGCAGTCTCCCACTCAAGTACTAACCAGGCCCAACCTGTATGTGGCGCATCGGGCGGCGCCGATCTCCATTTCCATAGCCCTCAGCCTCTTGCCTATTACATAGCTAGGGTTACAGTGGGGGGCTAGTCCTCTGGTAACCATGAGAGTTTAACTCCCCATGCACATCTGTATTGCAAGGTGCCTTGCCAGATGGCAATAGGTACCATTTTTATGATGGTCTTTGGTATGACCCAACCGTGAATAGAACTTATGATCTCCCGATCGAGAGGCAGACATGCTACCACTAGGCCACTAGTCGGTTCTCCCAGGCTGTCTGCAATTGCCAAATTAGTTTTAATTCTCCCCCACTCCAATGCAGATGCTGAGAGGGATTTTTCCATGGTGGGCTTGAACAAGACCAAAACAAGAAACGCCTTGGCCCTGGACGGAACCCTCTCAGCAATCATGACAGTGAAAATGGCTGGCATTGAGCCTCATTGCTTTAAATGGGAGCCCCCAGTGTCAGTAATTAAGGCATCTAAATTTGCCACAAACACTTACAACACACAGCATCACACACACACACAATATCCACCATTGTTCAGTGGGGCCCTTTGGTGCTATATTTGTGTTTTTTGCCTTTATTTAATTTGAAATGCAAATGTTTATGCACAATAAAGAACAAAACATATTTTACTGTATTATTATTTGTTATACGGGCGGCACGGTGGTGTAGTGGTTAGTGCTGTTGCCTCACAGCAAGAAGGTCCGGGTTCGAGCCCCGTGGCCGGCGAGGGCCTTTCTGTGCAGAGTTTGCATGTTCTCCCCGTGTCCGCGTGGGTTTCCTCCGGGTGCTCCGGTTTCCCCCACAGTCCAAAGACATGCAGGTTAGGTTAACTGGTGGCTCTAAATTGACCGTAGGTGTGAATGGTTGTCTGTGTCTATGTGTCAGCCCTGTGATGACCTGGCGACTTGTCCAGGGTGTACCCCGCCTTTCGCCCGTAGTCAGCTGGGATAGGCTCCAGCTTGCCTGCGACCCTGTAGAACAGGATAAAGCGGCTAGAGATAATGAGATGAGATGAGGTTAGGTTTCATATAAGGTTAGATTTATATTTATTTTTCTCAAAACCCAACTGAAATCCAATCTAAGCACGTAGCACCTCTCAGGGGACCAACAGTGGATCTCTAGTGGTCCTAAGTGGCTACTAGTCACATTTTTAACCACCAAGGTCCCAGGATTGTGAACAATAAAGACTGTAAACAGACGCTTTACGCGAACATGATCCTTATTTGTAAGTAGCGAAAATCCACGTGCAATCAGAGAAGTCTGTGAAGGGTCACGGAATCCCTTTTAGCTCGGGATTATAGAAATCTGCAGCACCTTCTGCTCCTGGAGATTAGCACCAATCTGTCTGCTTCTTTACCAGCTGCATGTTTTCAGTAAACCGCAACCTCATCATACTCGTTTAGCTGAGCCGGCTGAATCAATTTAACCCCTTACTGGCAGGAAGGGTTATTTTAGATTAAAACTGCATAGTAACATCGAGCTGAATGGATGTTATCCCATCTGATCCTATCCTGACGTAATGGTATTCTTTACCGGTTATTAGAGTATTTAGTGGATGGATCCTGAATGATGCTTTAATAGGTTTTTTTTTTGCTTGTGTCATCATGTCTGTTGTAACGCATTATAAATCACAGAGGAACTAAATATTGCAGCATGTAGTGTGTTAACAAACAGTCAAGGTAAAAAATATTACCAATCATCATCCAAAGGAAAAGTGTAGCATCTAAGAGCGTATTGTATTTCATGGTAGCTTCATAAACACACCATTGTTCAGCTGTGAAGCCTTTCTTTTATGTGGACATGTTAAAGGCACTGACTGCAAAGTCACCTGAAATTTTTGATTTTTTTATTTATTGTGCATGACATTTTCCTATGTCTTGCAAGAACAATATCATGCAGACGAGATGTGATCATTCTGATGTCCTGAGAGTCGCTTTTCTCCATTTTGGCACCGTTGTCCTCCCTCTTGAGGTAAACAGTACGGCCATATGGAAACAGGAAACAGTCGAATGCGAGGAGCTTGAACTAATCAGCATAACTATTGAACTGCGTCACACCAAGATGGCGATGTGTGTAAAACATCGTGACTCTGCATCGAACTCAGAGAGTTTCAAGTCGCAGGATGTAATTTGCGTATGATGTTCATGAATAGATCCGTGAAACAAAAGGCGAATAGATATTTTCTGTTACTGCTTTTGTGTTCTCGTTTCTTTCTCTGTAAGATCAAAACATTAGGTGTATAACTCCATACTCGCTATTGTGGAGCTGAGTTCATGCATTCTAAGGGCCTCTGCATGCTCTTGCGACAAGGCTTTCGCAGATAGCTTTTCGCAGACAGTTGTAATTTATCGTTGAGCGGGAAGTAATAGGCGTGCGCGATGTTATTCACCACCACAACACAAAGGGGCGCGAAGTCGCGAAATCGCTTGGAGTAGTTGGTGGGTGTGGTTAGTGGAGTGTTTATCCTCCGGTTACTTATAATGACTAGAACTGGAGTCGTATAGATGTACGTACTTCCTCACTTCCTCGATCAACCGCTCTTCGTGCTGCTCCATCTTCGCTCGTGTTTTTAAAAATGGCGGTAGTGAAAACAAACCAAACCGGGAAAGTAGGGAAGCGGAAGTGCGTGTACAGCGGATGTAGAGTGGACCAATCAGAGCCCTCTTGTCTGCGACGCTGTCTGCAAGGCTTCTGCGGTGGTCACAATTTTTGGGAGGTGCGCGCAGAGTGTCTGCGAAGGGGGGGGGGCTACGCAGACGCCATCTGCGACACCATATGCGAGGACTGCGTTGTCAGCATAAATTGGCCTTAAGGCTGAGATAGCTAAGAATAGCTAGAATGATTTAATTATCTGTCCAGAAAAAGGATGTAATCTCATCTTGCTTTACCTTTTTTGCAGTTGGACTCACTAGGCACTTGCAGTTGCACTCCGCTGGTGGGAGAGCCGAGTCCGCCATGTTTGCTCACGTTGACTTGTTTTGGTTAAACATAGGTTAGACACGCCCCACGGCGGTCACGTGATATTGTATCTCATTTGCTTTAGCGATCTCCAGAATCGTAAAACGCGGGACGCCTTTTATCTCGGCAAAACATTTACACGCAGGATACATGGTGTGTGTGTGCAGCAGCGCAACATCTTAAAACTCCAACAGCAATAGAAACAGAACATTTTACCCAGAATTCAACTTTGCAGTCAGAACCTTTAACTTGTAGTGTTGTTGGGTCCAGACTTTGAGTTTACGTACACCGAGGCTAAAGACATTCAAATCCTTTCTTACAAATTCACACATTTCATGCTACCACACATCTAATGTGATAAGTCAATTACTTTATTTCCATAAGAGATCGTTTCAAAATAATCTCAGCTTTTACAGTATCTTGCAAAAGTATTCATCCCCCTTGGTGTTTGCCCTGTTTTGTCGCATTCCAAGCTGGAATTAAAATGGATTTTTGGAGGGTTAGCACCATTTGATTTACACAGCATGCTGACCACTTTAAAGGTGCAAATTGTTGTTTTATTGTGAAACAAATGATAATTAAGATGAAAAAACAGAAATCTGGAGTGTGCATAGGTATTCACCCCCCCCAAAGTCAATACTTTGTAGAGCCACCTTTTGTTGCAATTACAGCTGCAAGTTTCTTGGAGTATGTGTCTATTAGCTTAGCACATCTAACCATTGGGATTTTTCCCCATTCCTCAAGGCAAAACCGTTCTGATTCCTTCAAGTTAGATGGGTTGCGTTGGTGTACAGCAATCTTCAAGTTATGCCATAGATTCTCAATTGGATTGAGGTTTGGGCTTTGATTAGGCCATTCCAAGACATTTAAATGTTTCCCTTTAAACCACTCCACTGTAGCTTTAGCAGTATGTTTAGGGTCATTGTCCTGCTGGAACGTGAACCTTCGTCCCAGTCTCAAACCTCTGGCCGACTCAAACAGGTTTTCTTCCAGAATTGTCCTGTATTTGGTGCCATCCATCTTTCCTTCAGTCCTGACCAGCTTTCCTTTCCCTGCAGATGAAAAACATCCCCACAGCATGATGCTGCCACCACCATGCTTCACTGTAGGAATGGTGTTCTCAGGGTGTTGGGTTTGCGCCACACATGGCGTTTCCCATGATGGCCAAAAAGTTCAATTTTAGTCTCATCTGACCAGATAATCTTCTTCCATGTGTTTGGGGAGTCTGCCACATGCTGTTGGGCAAACTCCAAACGTGCTTCCTTAAGCAATGGCTTTCTTCTGGCCACTCTTCCATAAAGCTCCGCCCACTCTGTGGAGTGTACGGCTTAAAGTGGCCCTATGGACAGATACTCCCATCTCCGCTGTGGATCTTTGCAGCCCCTTCAGTGTTATCGTTAGTATCTTTGTTGCATCTCTGATTAATGCCCTCCTTGCCCGGTCTGTGAGTTTTGGTGGGCGGGGCCTTTTCTTGTCAGGTTTGTAGTGGTGCCATATTCTTTCCATTTTGCTATAATGGATTTAATGGTGCTCTGTGGGATATTCAAAGTTTGGGATTTTTTTTATAACCCAACCCTGATCTATACTTCATGTTGCTTGCTTAGTCGTGTTGCAGAGTCAGGGTCCTTCCAGAACAGGTTGAGTGTTCATACAGATGTCATGTGACAGATCATGTGACACTTTGATTGCACACAGGTGGATCTTAATCAACTAATTATGTGACTTATGAAGTGAATCGGTTGGAGCAGCTCTTATTTAGGGGTTTCATACGAAAGGAGGTGAATACCTATACACACTCCAGATTTCTGTTTTTTCATCTGAATTATTGTTTGTGTCACAATAAAAAAAACAATGTGCACCTATCACATGTTCAGTGAGTCAAATGTTTGCTCGTATTTCAATGCCTTGCCTTTTGAGCACTTAATTTGAATCAAAAGCTCGGGGTTGCCTTGCACAAGCTTCTTGCAACACTTTGCTCATTTTTCCTGACAGAACTGGTGTCACTCAGGCAGGTTCATGGGCCTACTTGCTCAAACACACTTTTTCAGTTCAGTCCCCAAGTTCTCTATGGGATTCAGGTCGGAGCTTTGTAATGGCCGTGTCAATACTTTCACTTTGTCAACTTTATTACAATTTGTTCCAGCTTTGGAGCTATGATTCAGATCACTGTCTTGCTGGAAGCCAATTTTAACTTCCTGACTGATGGCTTGAGATGTCATGAGTTGTTTCAGTATTTCTAGAGAATCCTCCTTCCTCATTTTGACATCTGTTTTCCGAAGTGCACCAGTCTCTTTTCCAGCAAAACTTCATAACTTCAAGCCAACGTGTGATTTTCTTTTTATTTTATCGATACATTCACGAACAAAAAGTCCCCAAATTTATCAGAACAATTCATCGATTTCCTCACAAGTGACATATAGAGATTTATATCACGGTTTTGGATCTCTGTGTCCCGGATGGAACAAGTATGAAAAATACAGATGGTGTATTTCCCAGTAAAACACTCGTGTCTGTATAATATTAAGGAATCAACTCATGTATGTAGACATACGTCCTTTTCGCAGATCCTGACCTTGGAAGGATGTTGTTAAGGAGGTTGCATAAGATTCAAGATTCAAGATGTTTATTTGTCATATACACAATAACACACACAGCGGTTTATTATTGGGTAATGAAATTCTTATTTTGCAACTGCCCGACTAAACTATGCTTACCAATATAAAAAGAAATATATATATGAAATATAAAATATAAAGTGTATATGGAATGCAAAATATAAAAGTAGAATGAAAAATGAAGATAACATTTAAATAAAAAAACAGGAGAGGCAAACAAACAATGTGCAAACATAGAGGTAGAATATACTGTGCAATGTCTTGTGCAAAATTGCTAATATAATCCAAAATAATATGGTTCAAAGCCTGTTGGAAATATAGAGGTAGATGGTGATTATAATCCGTGGTTCAAAAGCCTGATGGCCTGGGGGTAAAAAATAAGGATCTGAGAGTCACGTTTATCACTGAGCTCTGAAAAAAAAAAGCAAGAAACACAGTTTATTAAATACATTTCACTCCACCTCAGCCACACATCATAATTTAACCAAATTAGTGGACATAGTACATTTCTAAATAACATAAAGGGTTAAATGCAAATTATGGTTAAGAACAACAAAATTATTATTATTATTATTATTATTATTAATCTCATCTCATTATCTCTAGCCGCTTTATCCTGTTCTACAGGGTCGCAGGCAAGCAGGAGCCTATCCCAGCTGACTACAGGTGAAAGGCAGGGTACACCCTGGACAAGTCGCCAGGTCATCACAGGGCTGACACATAGACACAGACAACCATTCACACTCACATTCACACCTACGGTCAATTTAGTCACCAGTTAACCTAACCTGCATGTCTTTGGACTGTGGGGGAAACTGGAGCACCCAGAGGAAACCCACGCGGACACAGGGAGAACATGCAAACTCCGCACAGAAAGGGCCTCGCCGGCCACGGGGCTCGAACCCGGACCTTCTTGCTGTGAGGTGACAGCGCTAACCACTACACCACCATGCCGCCCCATTATTATTATTATTATTACTACCTGCAGCTTCTACTGTATATGATATCCAGATAGTCATAATGTCCAGTCAGGTACAGGGAAGTAGGTCCTTATATGATCATTTTCGAATCATCTTATCAGCAGAGGTGGACAGTAACGAAGTACATTTACTTGAGTACTGTACTTACGTACACTTTTTGTACTCTCAAACCACCGGACTGACTGAGCTGTTCTCCCCTGAAGAGCTCAATATCAGCATCAAAGCCCTTAAAACTGGCAAAGCCATCGGCCTGGACAATATTTTCACAGAGGAGATCAAACACTTTGGACCTCTGACACAGAAGTGGGTCCTTGAGCTGATGAACAACTGTATGCTGACAAGAAACATCCCAAAGATCTGGAGGAAAACCAGAATCATTGCTCTTCTAAAACCGGGTAAAGATCCAGCATATGCAAAGAGCTTCTGCCCAATCTCCCTGCTATGTCACCCGTACAAGCTGTTTGAGCGCCTGATCCTCAACAGGCTTGCCCCAGTTGTTGAACCAGTCATCATCCCTCAACAAGCTGGATTCCGAGCTGGCAAATCCACAACAAATCAACTTCTGAATCTCACACAACACATTGAAGACGGGTTCCAGAAAGGACTGGTGACAGGAGCCGTCTTTGTTGATCTGTCTGCCGCGTATGACACTATGAACCACCGCCTCCTCCTGAAAAAGATCTTGGAGATGACAAAAGACCTGGCACTCGCAGACCTCATTGGAGCCCTTCTGAATGATAGGTGTTTCTATGTTGTCCTTAACAACAAGCAAAGTTGCTGGCGATGACAACGGAATGGCTTGCCTCAAGGTAGCATGCTGGCTCCACTACTATATAACATCTACACTAATGACCAGCCAATGGACCAGAACACTGAGCGGTTCATCTATGCTGATGACCTCTGTGTAACATCCCAAGAGAGTACGTTTGAAGCTGTAGAAGTAAATCTCACCTCAGCCCTAGATGAGCTACACCTCTACTACAAGTGCAACCACCTATACGCAAACCCTGTGAAGATCCAAGTCTGTTCGTTCCATCTTAGGAACCGGGAAGCAAACTGACCCTTTAACATCACATGGTCTGGAACACCTCTTGAGCACTGTACTAACCCTGTCTACCTTGGTGTAACACTGGATCGCACTCTTTCCTATAAAGAACACGTCAAAACCACCAAACTGAAAGTTAACTCCCGAAATAACATCCTCCGGAAGCTGACCAACTCCAAATGGGGAGCCACAGCACACATACTAAGATCTACTGCTCTGGCTCTGTGCTACTCCTCTGTGGAGTATGCGTGTCCTGTTTGGGAGAGATCATCCCATGCTAAGAAACTAGACCCAGCGTTGAATAACACCTGCCGCTTAATCACTGGCTGCTTGAAGCCCACCAACATAAACAACCTGTACCTCCTCACTGGCATTGCCCCTGCTGATGTGAGACGGGAAGTTGCCAGCTGAGTAGAGATGACCAAGACCACCAGTGATGAATGCCACCTCCTCTATGGACGTGTACCCCCAGCCCAACAGCTGAAGTCCAGGAGAAGCTTTCTCAGCCATGTCCAGCTCCTAGTAGCATCATGTGAAGAAACCAGACTCCAATTATGGACAAAAAGGCTTGAGGACAATCCCCCTTTCATTGACATGGGTATCCCCCCTTCTGAAGCCCTCCCTCTGGGCTCAGAAGCACCATGGGTCCAGTGGAAGACGCTCAACCGCCTGAGAACAGGAACAGGGCGATCAAAAGCTGCCATGGCCAGATGGGGCTATGAAACTGGCCAAACCATCTGTGAATGTGGAGAAGAGGACCATACAATGCAGTACTGCCTTGTCTGCCCCCTACTACCCAATCAATGCAGCTCAAAGGACCTCGCAGTGTTCAGTAAAAATGCAAGGACTGTGTAAAGAAATGGGAAACTGTCATATAACCAGCCAGCTTCAAAGACACGAAAAGAAGAAGATTTGCACAGTGAGACCTGTGAGATGGACAATATTGTACTAGTCAGTTAAAACAAATTGCTGGAATTTTTTGTTTTGATGTCAGATGATGGTCTTGCACTTTTTTTTGTCTTGCTTAAAGGAGTGTTGCTGTTGGGCAGTTATTAAGCTGTGGACCTGGGTTTTAAGCAGGTTGGATTGTCATTTTTATTTTCTGAGCAAGCTGCATTTATAGCTATTCCGCTGTCTTCCTGATTAACATATACATTAACATACATGTGTGCACACACTGCCAGAGCTGCATCAGAACATTACCATACTGCTTTGTGGGGGTGGGGAGGAGTGTTACAATTAAAAAAAGAAAAGAAAATGACAACGGCTCTTTTTCAGTTCAGTTGTGTTTCATTTAGTAACATTCTAACAGATGTTTATTCTACAGGTTCTACAAGTTAGTCAGTAAATTCAGTCAGTTGTTTCAGAGGTATTAGGTTTCGTAAGCATTGTGACAATAATACAACGATGCGTTGACAGAAAATGTACTTTTAATACTTAAGTATTTTTAAAAGCAAATACTTCAGTACTTGAACCATCTCATCTCATTATCTCTAGCCGCTTTATCCTGTTCTACGGGGTCGCAGGCAAGCTGGAGCCTATCCCAGCTGACTACGGGCGAAAGGCGGGGTACACCCTGGACAAGTCGCCAGGTCATCACAGGGCTGACACATAGACACAGACAACCATTCACACTCACATTCACACCTATGGTCAATTTAGAGTCACCAGTTAACCTAACCTGCATGTCTTTGGACTGTGGGGGAAACCGGAGCACCCGGAGGAAACCCACGTGGACACGGGGAGAACATGCAAACTCCGCACAGAAAGGCCCTCGCCGGCCACGGGGCTCGCACCCGGACCTTCTTGCTGTGAGGTGACAGCGCTAACCACTACACCACCATGCCGCCAGTCTCATCTCTCATCTCATTATCTCTAGCCGCTTTATCCTTCTACAGGGTCGCAGGCAAGCTGGAGCCTATCCCAGCTAACTACGGGCGAAAGGCGGGGTACACCCTGGACAAGTCGCCAGGTCATCACAGGGCTGACACATAGACACAGACAACCATTCACACTCACATTCACACCTACGGTCAATTTAGAGTCACCAGTTAACCTAACCTGCATGTCTTTGGACTGTGGGGGAAACCGGAGCACCCGGAGGAAACCCACGTGGACACGGGGAGAACATGCAAACTCCACACAGAAAGGCCCTCGCCGGCCACGGGGCTCGAACCCAGGACCTTCTTGCTGTGAGGTGACAGCGCTAACCACTACACCATCATGCTGCCAGTACTTGAACTTAAGTAAAAAAATTGACTGGACAATTTTCACTTGTATCGGAGTAACAGTTGACCAGTGGGATCTGTACTTTGACTTAAGTAACGAAGTCGGGTACTTTGTCCATCTCTGCTCATCAGCTAGCGAAATAAAGCTAAGCATTTTGAGGTTAACCACTGATCGACTGCTGTCCTTAACAATGCACTCTTTAATATGATTACAGTGATAAATTAGCAAAACAAATATCACAATGACATCTAACACATAATTGTGCTAAAAGGCTCTTTTTACTGCATGTACATATTTAACAATATGCTCATTGTCTAGCTGTATTACCACCAGCAACCACAAGGTGACAGTGTTATCAAGGGGAAAAAAAGAGAAACCGTGACCATGCATGAGAGAAGAATTACAACAATGCTTAGTACATGTCTGTAATTCTGATTCTGCTAAAACAAATACAACCTCCTGTTATACACATGTAGACTTTGTGATATATAAAATAATCGGGCCAAAAAGCCAGTGTGTGCATGAGTATTGCACACATATATTTTATTGTGGAGCTCAAATGACTGTGTCATCACGTGCTCCCTTGACATTTAGACACCGAACGTGATCATGCATTCTGTGCATGGGTTCAACAAGAGGAAGAGAATGAATTGTGGCTGTGGGAGTGGGGGAAGTAGATGGAGGGATAGAAAGAGGGACGCACATTCACTGCTGAATGCTATCTAGGTCAAAAACAGGAGGAGTGCTCAGAGTCTTTACCCTGATTCACGCCAATGCAGGGATGAGGATGAGATTTGTATCGCTAGAACAAACAATCTGAGTCACTGAGATGCTTAGTGTCAGTTGTCTAGATACTCCCCCGCCCCCCACATCCACATCCACACCCCGCCCCTCTGGTCTGGACCGTAACCATCCGTCATGGACTGATTTGGTATTTATGAATTAAACAAGCTAGTTATGAATCTTAAAGATTTTGAAATCGCATAGGCAGGGGCTTGAATCTAACTCCTGGTATGTGACAACAGTATTATTATTTTTGGTTTAACCCACCCCACCCTCCCTACTGTCTTGAAGTTGGATGTACAAGTGGTACAATAGTATCAGTCAAGTCAAAAAGTCTAAGTCCCTCCCGTGCCAGGATCTGGTCTTCCCAGGCAGTCTCCTGTCCCAGTACTAATCAGGCCCTTAAGGCACATTGGGTGGCGCCGATCTCCGCTTCTATAGCCCTCGGCCTCTCGCCTATTACATAGCTAGGGTTACAGTGGTTGGCTGGTCCTTTGGTAACTGTGAGAGTTTGACTCCCCACTCGCATCTGTATTGTAGCGTGCCTTGCCAGATGGCAGTAGGTACCATTTTTACGATGGTCTTTAGTATGACCCAACCGCGAGTTCGGTCTCCTGATCAAAAGGTGGACACGCTAACCACCAGGCTAACTCATGGTCAATAGTATCAGTCATTTTGAAAAATTTGTTGTTGCTAGCTGCTAAGTAAAGAAGTTAATGTTAATGTGCTGTGATAGCTGTGATAGCTAGCTAACTAAACAGGTTATACCTCCATTTGCAAGTATGTAGTACCTACATAAGCTGAGCTTGCAAGATTTTAGTTAACACACATTCTGTGTGTTTATCTTGGTGCCATTGGTGGTGCTCCAAAAAAGACCTAAATAATCCACGTTGGATGTGAAATGAAACCTTTTACTGATGTCTTTTTAATTTTTAAAAAGTCATAGCCCTGCCAACCTGGCTATTCGCTAGCTCAGAACCTCAGAACCAGGGGCTGAATTTATGCTCTGTTTATAAAAGGTTTATTAATAAATAAATGAAATTTGCACTTGGGATCCCTTACTGTGAGTTATTAGAGGAAGAGGGATAGATGAAGGAAAGGCTGGACATCCCAAATGCCTCTTTAAACCTTATTAGAGTATTAAAAGTGGGTTTAGAGTTTTGAAGGAGCTCAAATCTGGAACAGGATAAGAGAAGGATGTGTGTAATAACAAAACATAAATGAAAGGCAGACCATGAGAAAGACGTCAGATGTTCAGCCCCAGGGAGTCGATCGACACCCATGATATACACCATGGCTTGGCTGGAACACACGATAGCTAAGATGTTCATGCAGAAGAATTGGAAGGGAATTCCAGTTTTGTCTGGGAGTGTGTGGATTTGCGTCATCAGTGAACATGAACACATGTTGATCATGAAGGGGCATTTTGAAACACTCAAGCGGATGTGGATGGAGATGAGATCTGGTATGTTAGGGAGAATCATAATGATCACCACTTCCTCCTGTTGGATCTCTTAGAAGCAAAGGTTATCATACCTTTTTTTAATTTAAAACTTACCCTTGTTTTAAAAGTACGCACTTAGGAGCTCGTAATGTCTCAAACCTGTGAGAGCAGAAGAATCACAAAAATGAATATCACTGCAAAAAACGATATCTTAGCAAGTGAAAATATCTTGAATACAGACAGTCTTTATCTAATATTTCTTAATATCAAGTGAAATTTAAGATTATTGCACACTGGTTTCCCAAAGATTTCAACATATCCTACTAAAAGTCTAGCCAGTTTCATAGTTACTTTCATAGTTACACAAAACTACACTAGAATATTTATGAAATATTTTATGATCTCCTCTCAGCTGGTCATGGTGTTTCCATCCAGGTCCTATTTTTCCATACATGTGAAGAAAATGATTATGTCGTCATATGTAGTAATTAATGGTAGCATTATAGTAGAGTGCTAGCGTTATAATAGAACAGTAGCATTAGCGAAGCCTTACCGTATATACACTGATTTTTCTGAGACCTTGGAGATCAAGGTCTATTTTTAGACACTTTCACTCATTTCAAGCTTTAAATTTTCATATTCTATTGGAAGATACCTTCAAATCTTTCTAGAAATACAACCCCAATTCCAAAAAAGTTGAGACGTTGTGTAAAGCATCAATAAAAACAGAATGCGATAATTTGCAAATCATGGAAACCCTATATTTAATTGAAAATTGTACAAAGACAACATATGAAATGTTGAAACTGAGAAATTTTATTGTTTTTGAAAATATATGCTTATTTTGAATTTGATGTCAGCAATATGCTTCAAAAAGTTGGGACAGGGCCAACAAAAGACTGAAAAAGTTGTGTAATGCTAAACCCCCCCACCCCCCCACCCCCCAATTTGGTTACTTGTCAACAGGTCAGTAACATGATTGGGCATTAAAAGAGCATCCTAGAGAGGCGGAGTCTCTCAGAAGTAAGGATGGGGATGGGTTCTCCGCTCTGTGAAAGACTGCGTGGGCAAACAGTACAACAATTTAAGAATAACATTCCTCAACGTAAAATCGTGAAGAATTTGGGGATCACATCATCTATGGTCCATAATATCATCAAAAGATTCAGAGAATCTGGAGAAATCTCTGTATGCAAGAGACAAGGCTGAAAACTGACATTGGATGCCTGTGATCTTCAGGCCCTCAGGTGACACTGCATGAAAAGCAGACACGTGTCTGTAGTGGAAATTACTGTATGGGCTCAGGAACACTTCAGAAAAACATCATCTGCGAAAACATTTCATTACTGCATCCACAAATGCAAGTTAAAACCAGATATAAACAATATCCAGAAACACTGCCACCTTCTCTGGGCCCCAGCGATGGACTGAGGCAAAGTGGAAAACTGTCCCGAGGTCTGAGGAATCAAAAGTAGAAATTCTTTTTAGAAATCACAGACATCACATCCTCCAGGCTAAAGAGGAGAGGGACCATCCGGCTTGTTATCAGTGCACATAAAAGCCAGATGGTATGAGGTTGCATTAGTGCACATGACATGGGTAGCTTGTACATCTGGGAAGGCCTCATTAATGCTGAATGATATATACACGTTTCAGAGCAATATGCTGTCATCCAGACAAGATCTTTTTCAGGGAAGGCCTTTCCTCTTTCAGCAAGACAACGCCAAACCGCTTTCTGCACATATTAAAATTGCATGGCTCCATAGTAAAAGAGTGCAGGTGCTAAACTGGCCTGCCTGCAGTCCAGACCTGTCTCCCATTTAAAACATTTGGCGCATTATGAAGCGCAAAATATGACAAAGGAGACCCTGAACTGTTGAGCAACTGAAATCGTATATCAGGCAAGAATGGGACAACATTTCTCTTTCAAAACTAAAGCAATCGGTCTCCTCAGTTCCCAAACGTTTACAGAGTGTTGTAAAAAGTAGGGGTGATGCAACACAGTGATAAACATGCCCCTGCCCCAACTTTTTTTAAACGTGTTGCTGGCATCAAATGCAAAATGAGCAAATATTTTTCAAAAAACAATACGATTTCTCAGTTTCAACATTTAATATGTTGTCTTTTGTACTATTTTCAATGAACTATAGGGTTTTCTTGATTGATTTGCAAATTATCGCATTCTGTTTTTATTTACAGTTTACACAGTGGAATTGGGGTTGTACATCAGGACATGCTAGTACAGGAAAATAATCAGTGATGCTGCATGACATGAGGCGGAGTAACAGTTACCCCCTCAAAAGTGCTTCCAAAGTGCTTTATTTACAAATGATGATTTTTTTTTTTTATCAAGTAAAGTACAATACATTATATGTTTATCTATTTTCTCTCACCAGTTTCTCTTTTTCTCTCTCTGGACGTTGCTGTCGTCTCTCCTTTAGACTGGCCTGCGGTGGAAAACTAACCATTACTACACGCTGACACTGGAGACTCCTTCCATTATATCCTTCTGTGATACATTCTTCTTTGCTAAATAACAAATGCTCAACAAATGCATTTTTTGAAAGACGCAAACCACCATAAACCTGTCAGCATGGATGTTTGTCTGTGCATTATAAGATTTTGTGTGTTTTAAAGGCAGCAGCAGTGAACTGGTTGAATGCGATGACAAAAGCGTGTGATGCGTACCCATCCAGGCTGATTAAGGACTATGCGTACGAGCATGCTGTGGATTTTCTGCAATGCAAATGTGTAAGTGAAAGTGTTTGGGATGAAAAACAAATTGGGCAGAATACAGAGAGACCTCGGTGTGGTAGTGTAGATATTGAGCAGACACACTCTGGACTCAGAACAAGCTCTAACACGGTGCCTGTCTAGCACGGACACGCTTAATCTCTTTTGGGTATTGTGTTCCTGTTAGCGTATAAGGAAGCCATTGGGTTGCCAGCAGAGGCACAGTGATAGTCATGTGTAAAGCGAGCTACACAACAGCACACACTTGGAGGATAATGTGTGTACACACACAAACTCAACAGACCAGTAAATATGGCAGGAAAGGTGGTGTGAAGAAAAGTGGACCAATGTCCTGAAGCTGAACTCAGAAATAAGCTTTGCTGTACACATTAATAAGGACATGTGATCGTTTTAACATGAACAGCAGTCGAATCCACAGATGTGATTTTAGCATCATTATCATGTAAACTGCTGTTCATATCTATACTGCTAAAGGAAGGCTGTCTGTGTCTCTGTCTCTCTGTCTATTCACCTATGTAAATCAACACGACTGGACGCACATACTCCATACTTTGCACATGGATTGGTGACACCCCAGATGGGACCAAAACAGCATTGATTTTCCAGAACATGAGATTAAAGGAACAGTCCACCGTACTTCCATAATGAAATATGCTCTTATCTGAATTGAGACGAGCTGCTCCGTACCTCTCCGAGCTTTGCGCGACCTCCCAGTCAGTCAGACGCAGTCAGACGCGCCGTCACTCCTGTTAGCAATGTAGCTAGGCTCAGTATGGCCAATGGTATTTTTTGGGGCTGTAGTTAGATGCGACCAAACTCTTCCGCGTTTTTCCTGTTTACATAGGTTTATATGACCAGTGATATGAAACAAGTTCAGTTACACAAATTGAAACGTAGCGATTTTCTATGCTATGGAAAGTCCGCACTATAATGACAGGTGTACTAACACCTTCTGCGCGCTTCGGCAGCGCATTGATATCTGAGCTCCGTAAGCATCTCATCTCATTATCTGTAGCCACTTTATCCTGTTCTACGGGGTCGCAGGCAAGCTGGAGCCTATCCCAGCTGACTACGGGCGAAAGGCGGGGTACACCCTGGACAAGTCGCCAGGTCATCACAGGGCTGACACATAGATACAGACAACCATTCACACTCACATTCACACCTACGGTCAATTTAGAGTCACCAGTTAACCTAACCTGCATGTCTTTGGACTGTGGGGGAAACCGGAGCACCCGGAGGAAACCCACGCGGACACGGGGAGAACATGCAAACTCCGCACATAAAGGCCCTCGCCAGCCACGGGGCTCGAACTCGGACCTTCTTGCTGTGAGGCGACAGCGCTAACCACTACACCACCGTGCCGCCCTATTTTATACCTATATGGTGATAATGGTAATATTTCTCAATTATCAGCTGTCATAGTCCTATGAAAATCCATGACCTTGAGTTTGAGATTTCAAAGTCTTTCAAGGTCAAAGGTCATGAAAGCCCATATGGCACTTCCTATAAGTTGATAATGGTAAATATACGTCTACCATCAACCGTTTTCAAGTTACAGCCCTCTGAAAATCCATGACCTTGAGTTTGATCTTTCAAGGTCACTCAGGGTCAAAGATCATGGTGCCAAATGAAAGGCCATATGGGAGTTCCTATATGCTCATAATAGTAAACATTTGTCTATCGGCAACCATTTTTGAGTTATAATGGAAAATATGTTATTTTGACCGAAAGCTTGACCTTTCCAGTGACCTTGAGCTTCACCTTGACCCAGTTACCCCAAAAATTTAATCAGGTAACCTACGGACCATTGCCCACCTACCCTGAACATTTGAAGTCAATTGGTGCAACCGTCTAGATGCTAGATTGTTAACAGACAGACAGACAGACAAACAAACAAACAAACAAAGGTCAAAAGTCATAGTGCCAAATGAAAACTCATATAGAAGAATGAAGTTGCCCTCCAACTGCTAAGAAAACTATTAGAGATACCCCATCATGTAGCATATCAGTGGAAGCAGAATTGAAAGATGAACATTTTGAAATTGGTTTGAAGTAAATATGATGAATATGAAGGAAGATATCCTGAAAAAATAATTTTGACCTTTTTGGTGACCTTGACCGGATGACCCTCAAAATGTTGGAGGTTCTATTTGAGACCAATGCCCATCTATCCTGAAAGTTTCATGAAGATTGGTCCAGCTGATTTTCCGTAATGTTGCTAACAAAGAAACAAACAAACAAACAAACAAACAAACAAACAAACAAACAAACAAACCCTACTGAAAACAATACCTCACCCCCTGGTGGACTCCATCCAGGGCGAGGTAACAACAACAACAACAACAACAGCAACAGCAACCCACGATCGTTACTATTTATGATCGAGTGATTACTGGGAGAACAGTGGGCTCTTTTTTCCATTCAGTTAGTCACACTGATTAAATAAATAAGTCCACATACATGAAGCCCTGGCGGTTAACAAGCATTGTGGTTTTGGCTTACGTGTTAAACATGCTGCGAGCTCTGAGGCACAGCAGGATGTTCAGATGCCTCACGCAGTACTGAGACAAGAGTCTGATCAAAGCTGCGCTGTTTCTCCTGCCTGATTTCCGTGGGATTATGGATTAGGGAGACAGGGTAGGAGGGGAAATGGAGAGACACGGTGACAGAAAGAGGGGAGAGAAAGCAGTGGAGATGGAGTGGTGGGGGATTAGAGAGAGAGAGAGAGAGAGAGAGAGAGAGGTTTGTACAATATCAAAGCTCACATTTGAGTTAATCCGAAGCATCAGATGTATGGCTGTGTCAGCGTCCAGCATCCCGTGTGATCAAAGAAAGCTCAACACTGATTCATGTGTTCGTTAGTGAGGGTGCACTTATTATCTGCACTTCTTATCAAAGTGCTGACACTGATGTGGTGTCTTTTACTTTCCTGGATTGTCTTTTGGTCATGCCTTAAAGACCATAAGACAGGATGTGTTATCATTTGAAATGTATTATGATAATGTGTCCTCTAGTGTCAGCCCTGTGATGACCTGGCGACTTGTCCAGGGTGTACCCCGCCTTTCGCCCGTAGTCAGCTGGGATAGGCTCCAGCTTGCCTGCGACCCTGTAGAACAGGATAAAGCGGCTACAGATAATGAGATGAGATGAGATATTTTAGGTAAATTATTTTAATTTGCATCTTATACGGATTTTATAAGGGAAATACGGATTTTGGAGGTTGGTTATACAGGTTTGATTGACCAAAGGTTGACATGTATGTAACGCTGAGCAAAAACATGGCTGAATCCTGAATGACTCAATTTTGTATAAATAGGGGACTACATAGGTGGCAAAATGTAGTTTTTTTCCTGCCATGGAAGTGCACTTGTATACCGAGGAGGAAGCAATTTGCATTACAGCCTTGAATGAGGATTCAAAATGGCGGCTCGCCTCGGCTCGGTTTTCCCTTTCGGGCGCTCTCGTTTTCTGTTAGAATTTGGTATAGAAAAAAATAAATATATTATTTACCAGCGGCGGCATGGTGGTGTAGTGGTTAGCACTGTCGCCTCACAGCAAGAAGGTCCGGGTTCGAGCCCCGTGGCCGGCGAGGGCCTTTCTGTGTGGAGTTTGCATGTTCTCCCTGTGTCCGTGTGGGTTTCCTCCGGGTGCTCCGGTTTCCCCCACAGTCCAAAGACATGCAGGTTAGGTTAACTGGTGACTCTAAATTGAGCGTAGGTGTGAATGTGAGTGTGAATGGTTGTCTGTGTCTATGTGTCAGCCCTGTGATGACCTGGCGACTTGTCCAGGGTGTACCCCGCCTTTCACCCGTAGTCAGCTGGGATAGGCTCCAGCTCGCCTGCGACCCTGTAGAACAGGATAAAGCGGCTACAGATAATGAGATGAGATGAGATGAGATCATCTAGTGTTGGAGCCAAATATGGGATTTAATTTTTTTTAATATTTTGATTTGGTTTATTAAGTTAACTTTTAATATAATACAAAATAAGTTTTTTTTTTGCGGTCCGGTTTCCATCAAATTCCGCGCTTTGATTGGCTGGTGAGCAGGTCCGTATCCTACGGTACGGACCCCAGTTACGAACCCCAGTTACGGACCCCAGTTACGGACCTCTGGCAACTCGCTCATTCACAACAACAACAAACATAGTAGCAATTTTTGTCAACATTTATTTTCTCATTTGTCAGGAGAATAGCATTAATTTTACAGCATGGATAGCGATAACGACAGTGTTCACAGCAAAAGCGAGTTTTACTACCCTGAGGAAGAAGAAATAAAAGAAAACATTTCAGGAGAAAGCTAAAAACCTGTAACTGTTGCTAACGCCATACATGTCAACCTATACGGATTGTCCGTATTTTATACGGATTTGATTCAATAAACGTCGTATACGGGCGTATAAATAAAGTTATACGGATTCTTAAAAAAAAACTTCAATATTTATTTAGAGCTATAATCAATTCCCACCATGAAAAAAGAACGCATAACATTTACAAACGTACTGTACACCACACACAGCCAGTAAAGAGTCTTATGAAATCGCGCGTTATCTTGTGGTAGCGAGACTTCGTTCCACTTTTGATCATGCGCACACCGCACTGCGAGAATCCCGCCAACCGTGAAGTCATAGACGCCGGCTTCTGCGTAGAATCATACGTCATCCTCGCCCGAGAATAAAGATGCCTCATTCATGTGCTGCGTTTAACTGTACCAACAGGTTTACCGTCCAAACGAGATCACATGGGATTACCTTTCACAGGTGAGACTGGAAAAATACTTTTCATTGTATTTGGTCATTATAACATAATTTTACGAACAGATTTTCCTAACTTTGTGGCTAATATGAAGTCTCGCGCATAATAGCCGCTCAGTGAAACCTGTCTCCAAACAACGAAGTATTTCCTTCGTAACTACGCTGATAACACTTTGTGTCTTTGTCAAACATTGGAGCTTTGTATTCATTCTGAAGGTTTATTGTTATTAATATTGAATAAAAAGTAACTGGGATATATCATTGTTAATTATCATTCAAATTTTAAGTAAATTATTTTAATTTGCATCTTATACGGATTTTATAAGGGAAATACGGATTTTGGAGGTTGGTTATACAGGTTTGATTGACCAAAGGTTGACATGTATCAAACGCTGAGCAAAAACATTGCTGAATCCTGAATGACTCAATTTTGTATAAATAGGGGACTACATAGGCGGCAAAATGTAGTTTTTTTCCTGCCATGGAAGTGCACTTGTATACCGAGGAGGAAGCAATTTGCATTACAGCCGTGAATGAGGATTCAAAATGGCGGCTCGCCTCGGCTCGGTTTTCCCTTTCGGGCACTCTCGTTTTCTGTTAGAATTTGGTATAGAAAAAAATAAATATATTATTTACCAGCAGTGGCATGGTGGTGTAGTGGTTAGCGCTGTCGCCTCACAGCAAGAAGGTCCGGGTTCGAGCCCCGTGGCCGGCGAGGGCCTTTCTGTGTGGAGTTTGCATGTTCTCCCCGTGTCCGCGTGGGTTTCCTCCGGGTGCTCCGGTTTCCCCCACAGTCCAAAGACATGCAGGTTAGGTTAACTGGTGACTCTAAATTGACCGTGAGTGTGAATGGTTGTCTGTGTCTATGTGTCAGCCCTGTGATGACCTGGCGACTTGTCCAGGGTGTACCCCGCCTTTCGCCCGTAGTCAGCTGGGATAGGCTCCAGCTTGCCTGCGACCCTGTAGAACAGGATAAAGTGGCTACAGATAATGAGATATGAGATGAGATTATTTACCAGCTTAAGGTTGGTCCGTATGGTGAAATACCGTGACCTCGACCTTGAATACTGACCTCGATCCAGAGTGCCTCGCTCAGTACTTTCAAGACCTCGGTCACGGTATTTCACCATACGGACCTCCCAGCTGGTAAATAACACATATACTGTATATGTACTCTATTGTGAATTATGGTGTTACTAGAACATTTATCAATTATTATTAGAATTATTTATTATTATTATTAGATTTGTATAAGTGTTGTTGCATTTTGGATGTTGGGGTGGTATTGGTTGTTGGTTCTTGCCCCGCCCGCTCAGTAGACAGGTGACTGCAGCACCTGCACTATTTAAGTTTTTTTCAATTCAGTCATGCAGCCATACAGTTTTAGATCGCTGCAAAGCACTGGTTTATAAAGCTGCGGTCAGAAGTTTACATACAGTGACATGCTCATCCTACGCGTATTACATGTATTACATCACTCTAACCAATGGAGAATGAGTGCTGAATATGGTTTACGATACTGCATGATTGTCAAAACATAATAATAATAATAATAATAATAATAATACAAATTGGCTGGCTTTTTTTTTCATGGTCTATCAGATATATTCCATTCGGCTACTCGTCTTCGACTTGTTTAATATCATGCTAGCTCTATGGAATATATCTGATATACCACTCAATGCCAGCCAATATTATTAAAATATAATATCCAGTATAATGTTCAGTGAGGTAAAATGGCAGTCTATTATTATTATTATTATTATTATTATTATTATTATTATTATAAAATACACTATAATAGTACTTGTAGTATCTGTGTATACTATATAATATAGTATTACAATAGTACAATATGAAGTGTTTTACAGTATAATATATAGGATTTGGATTATAACAGGATAATAAGCTAATAATATGCTAACTATATAATATATATAAGATATTTCAGCACTACCGAAACATGGAGCTCCTGATGAGTTTATAAGCAAAAACTTTAATTTATTGTTCAAAATTACACTCAATTCGGTCTGATATCATAAAAAACTGCAATAATATATAACGAGTATAACAAAAACTATATATGATAACAAGTAAACTAAGAAATATTAATTAAATTGATAAAAACTATGATAAAACTAAACTAAAAAAAATATAGATTAAATTAATAAAAACTGTATATAAATAAAAACTAAACTAAAAGAATCTAAATTAAACACTTTAAAATGTTTCAATTTATTGCGGCAACTGACATTTCTACATCAAAGTCCATGTCTTTCACATTCAGATTAGTTCTTCTTATAGTTCTTGAACCTCTCAAACACAGAAGAGCTGATCGCAGAATGGAGAAGGACATTTTGGCTCTTATCCAGGCAATGGTTGTAGCATAATCCTCTCCTTTCTTGTAGGCAATTAATTCCGCTAACCTCTTGTGGTATCTCTTGCATTCATCAGCCATACCTCCCAGGCTTGTAAATACCAAAGGAGTGAAAGTTCCATGTTCTACTTCCATTACACGCCTTGCATACAGTACATGCGCTTTTTCTTGTTTTCATGTTGACGATAAACTTGTTGTAGGCGTAAGTCCTTGTAGGACTCTGCATTGGGGTGACATACCCGTATATCAAAGAATTCAGCTCTCTGCCTTTCCCAAAGCCCTCTTGCATGAACGTCAAGACAAGCATCAGGTGCTTTGTTGGAACCACTGTTCAAATCTTCGCCCGTGATTTCTTGCAGAACTGGCTCTATCTCAACATCGCTGCAGGCAATCATGAGCAAAATATTTACAAGGACACAAAATCAACCTGAAGAGAACAATTACAGAACCATGAAAGAACCATTGAATCGTGTCATGTTGTGTCATGTTTTTCACCTCAATAAATCACTGCATTGTCTTGTGACATTAGTGTGAGACTAATAATGAGATACGCATCGCAGTTATGATACATATTTATTCCTTTCTTTGACACCGCATGCCATGCGCCAGAAACAACACCACGATATTTATTATGGTGTGCCTCTGCTGGGTGCCTGGTGGACAGCAGTGAACCAGCGCTTCCACTTTACAGCATTACTGTATAGTTATGATTGAATATCAAACTTGAAATGTCAAACAGTTATCTGGTTACATCAGTCATGTTGATGTGTGTTGGAGCTTGGAGCGCAGCACCATTATGACTAATTTCCATGCACCTGTTCCTGATTAGAGTGCAATCACAGCGCATACATATAAGGACTCTGAGTAACACACAGACTTTGTGAAAGCCTTGTATTTTATATCACTCTTCTGGTTTTGACCCTGTTTGTGTTTTTGGACTGTGAGTATTGTATTCCCTCTGATATCCTGTCTGTGCCTCATTCCACCACTGCCTGTTTTTCGACTCTGCCTTTGTCTCCGATTTTGATCCCTTTGCTAGCATGCTTTCAATAAAACTCGTCCTGCACTTACATCCATCTGTCCCTTACATGACAGAAACTGTCAACTGTCCAACAAGCTAGTGGACTAAGAAAACTGTTTTAACTCGTTTTATATGAAACTGTCATGAATATTTTCCATAAAATTTGTTTGTAAATAAATAATCACACATTTAAAAATAGGGCGGCATGGTGGTGTAGTGGTTAGCGCTGTCACTTCACAGCAAGAAGGTCCAGGTTCGAGCCCCGTGGCCGGCGAGGGCCTTTCTGTGCGGAGTTTGCATGTTCTCCCCGTGTCCGTGTCCGTGTGGGTTTCCTCCGGGTGCTCCGGTTTCCCCCACAGTCCAAAGACATGCAGGTTAGGTTAACTGGTGACTCTAAATTGACCGTAGGTGTGAATGTGAGTGTGAATGGTTGTCTGTGTCTATGTGTCAGCCCTGTGATGACCTGGCGACTTGTCCAGGGTGTACCCCGCCTTTCGCCCATAGTCAGCTGGGATAGGCTCCAGCTTGCCTGCGACCCTGTAGAACAGGATAAAGCAGCTACAGATAATGAGATGAGAATGAGATGAGACATTTAAAAATAAGCACTGGATAAAAACCCATCTAATTTATGGAAATAAAGATATGAATTTCGTTGTCTGGTGGTCAAGTGTTTATGAGATATGATGTGAGAGGAGTTCCGCTACTAGTTAGCTAGTACACTATTGTACAATAGTATACTAGCTAACTAGTATTTATGAAATGAGCATTTATTTCATATATATGAAATTTTATCGTAACAGTCTGGTTAATGATGCTGTCTTAAAGGAACAGTCCACCGTACTTCCATAATGAAATATGCTCTTATCTGAATTGAGACGAGCTGCTCCGTACCTCTCCGAGCTTTGCGCAACCTCCCAGTCAGTCAGACGCGCTGTCACTCCTGTTAGCAATGTAGCTAGGCTCAGTATGGCCAATGGTATTTTTTGGGGCTGTAGTTAGATGCGACCAAACTCTTCCGCGTTTTTCCTGTTTACATAGGTTTATATGACCAGTGATATGAAACAAGTTCAGTTACACAAATTGAAACGTGGCGATTTTCTATGCTATGGAAAGTCCGCACTATAATGACAGGCGTACTAACACCTTCTGCGCGCTTCGGCAGCGCATTGATATCTGAGCTCCATATCAATGCGCGCAGAAGGTGTTAGTACGCCTGTCATTATAGTGCGGACTTTCCATAGCATAGAAAATCGCTACGTTTCAATTTGTGTAACTGAACTTGTTTCATGTCACTGGTCATATAAACCTATGTAAACAGGAAAAACGCGGAAGAGTTTGGTCGCATCTAACTACAGCCCCAAAAAATACCATTGGCCATACTGAGCCTAGCTACATTGCTAACAGGAGTGACAGCGCATCTGACTGACTAGGAGGTCGCGCAAAGCTCGGAGAGGTACGGAGCAGCTCGTCTCAATTCAGATAAGAGCATATTTCATTATGGAAGTACGGTGGACTGTTCCTTTAAAGTTATAAATTCTTCATATTCATCGTGTCATCCTGCTGGTGCTCTGTGTATGACATGTCACACTGATCTGGTTCACTCATAGTGAGTCTTTCTCAGACTTCGATTCACTGTGGTATCTGAAGGTTTCAGCTACACACACAAACTCACCACTTACTTTAATACATATACAGTATCAATCAAAAAATTGGGACACGCCTTCTAATTCAGTGTTTTTTCTTTATTTGTATTAATTCAAAGACACTCCATGCCTTAAAGTAACAATGGACTGTTGTTTCTCAGTGCTACTACAAATATATTAAAGAAATAATTTGATAATTCATTTAAGATAAAATGTACACAGGTTTACACCTCTTTACCCCAAATATACTCCATCAGCCAAGATATCATTCCACGTGTAGTTTGTTTTTCACCCAAGCTACAAATCTAATGTAGCTAACACGTAAAATTAAGATGAGTTGTTCAGTATTCCAAACAGACTTAAGACATTTTTGGTAGTACGACTTCACAGAACTAAAAACAATAGTGACGGCCATCTTGAAGCCGAATTTCTTTCCTTCTCAGCACATTCTCTGGTGTCTCACCAGCTTCGGACTCAGCAGGAGGCGAGGAATCAATTTTAAAGGCAGAAATTGTTATGTAAGGGTCGAGCAGACACTGATAATAAAAATAACTGTAAAAGTAATCCATGGTGCTTGGTATAGATTAAATATTATGTGTATTAATCTGTGATAAACTGATTTGTTTGAACTGTATGAGAAACATGGCACTGATGTTGAAAGCAGCTGCTTCTGAGTCCTGCAGAACTGAAACTGAGACTTTTCACTCTCGAGTTCTAATATCACGCTGTGCAATTCACAATCGCATGCCTGAGAGGTTCCTGTCTTTCAAGCCACAAAAGTACATCACAGAAAATGTCTCACATAGATCAGTGTAAATTTTTTCCAGAACTCTGGAATAAACTACTCATTTAATGGCTCAGAAGTTTACTCTGAGATTAACGACTGTTTCATTAACTCTGAGATTAAAGACTTTTATTAACTGAGATTAACGACTGTTTTATTAACTCTGAGATTAAAGACTTTATTAACTCTGGGATTAAAGACTGTCTTATTAACTCTGAGATTAATGACTTTTATTAACAGTGGGATTAACAATTGTTTTATTAACTCTGGGATTAACAACTGTTTTCTTAACTCTGAGATTAATGACTGTTTTAGTAACTCTGAGATTAACGATTGTTTTATTAACTCTGAGATTAACAACTGTTTTCTTAACTCTGAGATTAATGGCTGTTTTATTAACGCTGAGATTAACGATTGTTTTCTTAACTCTGGGATTAACAACTGTTTTCTTAACTCTGAGATTAACGATTGTTTTATTAACTCTGAGATTAACGACTGTTTTATTAAC
Source organism: Neoarius graeffei (assembly GCF_027579695.1). NCBI lineage: Eukaryota > Metazoa > Chordata > Actinopteri > Siluriformes > Ariidae > Neoarius > Neoarius graeffei. The sequence goes on from NC_083593.1 coordinate 52,149,589, forward strand.
TCTGAGATTAACAACTGTTTTATTAACTCTGAGATTAAAGACTGTTTTCTTAACTCTGAGATTAACAACTGTTTTCTTAACTCTGAGATTAATGACTGTTTTATTAACTCTGGGATTAACAACTGTTTTATTAACTCTGAGATTAAAGACTGGTATAAACTCATCACCTGTTGACCAGATGAGCTAATAATCAATGATGGAGCGGCATCATGTAAGTGATTTATTGCTTTTGATGTTACGTTTTCTTACATGTAATTGAGAAATTCGGTAGCTGGACATGACAACGACGGGCTCCACTCCTCCCATCCTCACGCTCTCTCACATGGACTCATCCTCCAGGAGTAGTGAGGCAGTGCACGTTCATGTGTTTTGAAGGAATGGCTTTGAAAGGAGGCCTAAAGGGAGAGGGTGGGATTTTTCAGATGCCAGAAAGAATCAAAATCGGTGAAGAATTCAGGGAGAAGAAACGATTTGTGTGGAAACTGCTCCTTAGGGCTTAATTACTCCTTATCTTCATTGTTAATTGCAATTATGCAAATTTGGGTAGAAGCTATATGCACCCCAGGCAGACCTACCTTCCTGCCAGAAATAATAAAAATTGGTGAAGAATTGAGAGAGAAGAAGCAATTTTCATGAAATGTGAATGACGCCAGACGGACGACAGGCAAATGGGCTCGAAAGTCACATGGTAACATGATACGGTAACGTGGATATTTTCAAACCGTGGAAAGTTCAATACGTCGCTATATATGTGACGTGTTCTTGTGCCAGAATGTTGCTATTCAACATAGAGAAGGAGCATGTGAATGAGTCGAACCTGGTGGATAACAATGGAGGTTTCTACAATTTCTGAAATAATGGTATCAGGGGTAATGGTGAACAAAGTGGGTGGGGGTGGGGGGGTATTAAGGGCAATATTCCATAATGCTGCAAATCTATCTTTAAATCTCACATAGTGCTCTGACAAAAACCATTTTACGTTTAACATTTAACCAGAGGAACCAGAGTCTGTTTCAGTTTCTGTGATGTAGCGACTTGGTACTTTTTTGGCAGACCAGGAAGTATCAAGGTGAAGTTTGTGACACTGAGTCTGATTCACGGATCAAACCCACACTGTACGTGTCCAATCTCTTAAAACCTTCTTAAAAATCTTATTTCATACAGTAAGTGCTTACCGAAGTGTGTTTTACATCAGGTATGAAGTTCCTCCATGCCTTTGTTTTACATTTACGTCCATGATTATACCATGATTGCAGTTTTTGTATGATTTGCTGATTAAAAAGTGATATTAATGAACATTAACACCATATTCGTTGCTCATCTTCAAACCCAGCCTCTTCTGTTTGTGCTGAAAAAATTTAACCATTGTGCCATTTCTGTTCTGCCACAGAACAGGAACTGGTCAAGAAACTGTCGAGAGTGCCAACATTCCTTAGTTCCTCAAAAAGTTCTGGAAATTTGTGAAAGCACCTTATTTTTTGATACTTCTACAAAATGCGGAATGTAAGGTAAGAAGGTTGGTCCTTCAATCGTTCTGTCCATAGACTTGAATTAGCCCGAATTGTGCTTTCTTTCTTGCTGTACTAACCTCGCTTTAAGAGGTTTATAACTCCGTGGTATTCCTCAACGCTGACCAAGGGAACAGTGGAAGAGTGGTTATCACTGTCACCTCACAGCAAGAAGGTTCTGGGTTTGAGCTTCGCACCTGACTGGGCCTTTTTGTGTGGGGTTTGCATGTTTCTGTCTCCTCGTACCTGTGTGGGTTTCCTCTGGATAATCCGGTTTCCTCCACCAGTCCAAAGACACGTGGTTTTGGTCAACTGGCTACTCTAAATTTCCCAGAGGTGTGAGTGTGAGTGTGAACGGTTGTTTAACTCTGTGTTAGCTCTGTGATAGATTGGCGACCTGCCCAGAGTGAACCCTGCCTTTCACCTGAAGTCAGTTGGGATTGACTCCAGCTTCTCCTGCAATCCTGATGGATAAGCGGTCTAGATAATGAATGGATATAAAACAGCAGTTAATCCCAGAATTAATAAAATATAGTTAATACCAGGGTTAATAAAACAGTCTTTAATCTCAGAGTTAATAAAACAGTCTTTAATCTCAGAGTTAATAAAACAGTTGTTAATCCCAGAGTTAATAAAACAGTTGTTAATCTCAGAGTTAATAAAACAGTTGTTAATCTCAGAGTTAATAAGGCAGTCTTTAATCCCAGAGTTAATAAAACAGTTGTTAATCTCAGAGTTAATAACAGAGTCATTAATCTCAGACTTAATAAAACAGTTGTTAATCCCAGAGTTAATAAAACAGTTGTTAATCTCAGAGTTAATAAGGCAGTCTTTAATCCCAGAGTTAATAAAACAGTTGTTAATCTCAGAGTTAATAACAGAGTCATTAATCTCAGACTTAATAAAACAGTTGTTAATCCCAGAGTTAATAAAACAGTTGTTAATCTCAGAGTTAATAAAGCAGTCTTTAATCCCAGAGTTAATAAAACAGTTGTTAATCTCAGAGTTAATAACAGAGTCATTAATCTCAGAGTTAATAAAACAGTTGTTAATCCCAGAGTTAATAAAACAGTTGTTAATCCCAGAGTTAATAAAACAGTTGTTAATCCCAGAGTTAATAAAACAGTTGTTAATCTCAGAGTTAATAAGGCAGTCTTTAATCCCAGAGTTAATAAAACAGTTGTTAATCTCAGAGTTAATAACAGAGTCATTAATCTCAGACTTAATAAAACAGTTGTTAATCCCAGAGTTAAGAAAACAGTCTTTAATCCCAGAGTTAATAAAACAGTTGTTAATCCCAGAGTTAATAAAACAGTTGTTAATCTCAGAGTTAATAAAACAGTCATTAATCTCAGAGTTAATAAAACAGTCATTAATCTCAGAGTTAAGAAAACAATCGTTAATCTCAGAGTTAAGAAAACAGTTGTTAATCCCAGAGTTAAGAAAACAGTCTTTAATCCCAGAGTTAATAAAACAGTTGTTAATCCCAGAGTTAATAAAACAGTTGTTAATCTCAGAGTTAATAAAACAGTCATTAATCTCAGAGTTAATAAAACAGTCATTAATCTCAGAGTTAAGAAAACAGTCTTTAATCTCAGAGTTAAGAAAACAATCATTAATCTCAGAGTTAAGAAAACAGTTGCGGTCAGATTTTTATTTGTTTAAAATTTTGAAGACCATTTATCATTTTCGTTTCACTTCACAATTATGTGCTACTCTGTGTTGGTCTATCACATAAAATCTCAATAAAAAACTTTTAAGTTCGTGGTTGTAAGGTGGAAAAATGTGAAAAAGTTCAAGGGGTATGAATACTTTTGCAAGGCACTGTATATATAGCTTATATATAGTGTATATAGCTTGTCACATTCATTGCGCAAGACGGTCCACTTTAGATCATTCTTTCTGGACTAGACGGGGCCAGAGTGAGCTACACTGTCACTGACGGTCACGTCTAATTCTCATTGTCTCCTCATTATCTTGCTTTTTTGTTTGAAGAGATGATTCATAAGTCATGAGAATTACAAACATTGTGCAAAATTACAACCTGCATGTAGAAGCTATGGCCTAAAGGTTAGAGAAGCAGCTTTGGGCTCAAAAGGTTGCTGGTTTGATTCCCAGGAGCAGCAGGAATGGCTGAAGCCTCCTTGAGGAAGGCACCGAACCCCCAACTGCTCCCCAGGCTGCTCTGGGTATGTTGTGTGTTGCTCTGGATCAGAACGTCTGTAATGCACAGTGTGGAAAAAACTCAGTATGTTTTTTTTTTAATTAAAAGAGGTTAAATTATTTATCACAAATCAATCTTATGGGCGGCACGGTGGTGTAGTGGTTAGCGCTGTCGCCTCACAGTAAGAAGGTCCGGGTTCGAGCCCCGTGGCCGGCGAGGGCCTTTCTGTGCGGAGTTTGCATGTTCTCCCCGTGTCCGCGTGGGTTTCCTCCGGGTGCTCCGGTTTCCCCCACAGTCCAAAGACATGCAGGTTAGGTTAACTGGTGACTCTAAATTGAGCGTAGGTGTGAATGTGAGTGTGAATGGTTGTCTGTGTCTATGTGTCAGCCCTGTGATGACCTGGCGACTTGTCCAGGGTGTACCCCGCCTTTCACCCGTAGTCAGCTGGGATAGGCTCCAGCTTGCCTGCGACCCTGTAGAACAGGATAAAGCGGCTACAGATAATGAGATGAGATGAGATGAAATCAATCTTATACAAATAATGTACTGATAGAGGTATACTATCAAATTAAAATTCTGAGCACAAACAAAATCCTTGTAGTCCTCATAGTCTAGCCCACTTGGCGGCCATCTTGGTAACGCTCGCTGACAGTTATTTTCCAAAATGGTGTCAGTGTTACACAGTTTGCATCACTTTTGCTATTTTTTTTCTTTTATTTAAGCAATATCACACTCGATGTCATGCTGTTCCCTCTTCACTTGTCCTCCTCTTGCTCTTCTTCCAACTCCTCTTCACACTCCATCTGTTCTCTCATGCTCGTTTTCTTCCTTCTACCGCTTCCTTCTGCTAGTCTTCCTTTCTCACAAACTCCTCCTTTGTTCACATGGTCCACTCCTCTTCCTCCTTCTCATATTCCTCCACCTGTTTTTCTCTCCTTCTCTTTCTCAAACTGTCCCTCCTTCTGTAACTCCTCCTTCCTGCTCATTTGCTCCTCATTATCTTGCTGTTTTCCTCCTCTTCCTTTGCTTCCTCCTCCTCCCTCCTATTTGTCTTTCTCATACTCCTTTACTCTCTTGCTCCTCTTCTCCTCATCCATCTCATACTGTAATTCTCCTCGTTTTCACTGTTTCCACCGACTCCCTTCTTTTCCTCTTTTTCACCCATTCTCCCGTACAAACCAACCTTGGAACCATTCCATATGAGTTTGATCAAAATCTGATCACTCCTGTAGGAGGAGTAAAGATTTTTGTGAAATTGCATATCACCTCTGTGTCGCTGCATCCATGGCAGGTGGCACTACCTGGTGAACAATTCTTGTTGGAATCTGTCTTTAGAGTCTTCTGAGTGAGTTTCAGTGAAAACGTCCCAGCAGTTTACGAAGAGTAACGTTTAATGTGATGAGTCACACAAAAATTTCAGACACCCATAAAATCAGAAATATGACAGGTGGCGCCACCATCTTGACAACTTTTATACACACCCACCTGGGGAACATTGGATGTGAGCTTGAGCGAAATCCGATCAATCCTGCAGGAGGAGTAGCGATTTTTGTAAATTGTGGACGGACAATGATGACAGATGACACGTGATCACATAAGCTCATCCGGCCGGATGAGCTAACCAGCAGTGATATTTTGGTTCCAACTGGGAACCAACTTTTCAGGTTCTGAACCAATTTGTTTTTTGTTGAAATGCTCTGAATGGTTAAAAATTTGGTGCAGGAACCAGAACAGAACCCGTTCCCTGTTGGTCTATAAGGGGTAAACGTGCAACATTCCAGTGCTCTTCTTGTGAAATATCAGCACTCTTGAAACGCCACTTGATCAATCAAATTAGCGGACCGGAACTAACTGTTGTCTCACAGACATGACAGTGAGATAGGAACTTGTACAGGAACGGCACAGTTCTCGTTCAAGAGCTTTCCGGAACTCTGTAGTTCCTTAAAAGGTTGCGGAAACCCTCTGGAGATGTGCCCATTCCATCTGCACGGAATTTGGCTTGGTATATCGGAGCATATGGACGATGCTTGTGTGAAATATTCTTTACAAGTGACTACATGCTGATTTAGCGACTTGCCGAGCCTTGACTCGAGACCGATTTTGGATTTTAGAAAGGAAGCAGGTGAGAAAGGAACGTTTTTGTTGTTTTTTGCTGTTTATTTAGTTTTCGGAAACTGTTCCACTGATAAACGTGTTTGCAGACGATCCTGCTTCATCTCGACAGCGTGGTTTTGAAGCGTCACGGATCAGGACACGTTTCGTTGTTATTTTCACTTTTTACTCTTTTGCTCCTCTTCTCCTCATCCATCTCATATTTCTCCTCTTTTTCTTTTCCTCTTTTTCCATACATCACCTCCTCCTTTTCATCCTCCTTTCTTCTTCTTATGTTCTCGGTCACCCAACTCATCCTCCTCTTCCTTTTTATTCTTCTTTTCTCCCTAGTTCTCTTGCTCCTCTTCTTATTCCTTCCCTTTGCACCTTCTCCTGTTTTTCTTTTTACTCTGCCTCCTACGCTTCCTCCTCCTTCCTCCTCTTTCCTCTTGTTCGAACTCAGGAAGTGGAGGTCGGGGTATAAACAGTGTTTGGGTAAAGAGGGACGGCGCTGTGAGACGTGACCCCCACACCACACGCATTTGAACAGAGTCAATCACAACAGCACCGTAGAGTTTGATTTGGACACACGGCATTTTTATTTGAAAGCAAAAGCTTGTACGCTTCTTTCTTTCCTTTCTTTACCTCTTGTTCCTCCACTTCTATATGCCCTCCTTCCTCCTCATCCTCCTCTTCTTCCTCATCCCATTTCCCATTCTCTCTTGTCTTTCACCACCTTATGCTTTTCCTCCTCACATTCCATCTGTCCTCTCGTGCTCTTTTTCCTCCCTCTACCGCTTTCTCCTGCTAGTCTTCCTTTTTCACAAACTTCTCTCCTCTTTTCCTCTCCTCCTCCTTCTCAAACTGTCCCTCCTTCTGTAACTCCTCCTTCCTGCTCATTATCTTGCTCTTCCTTTCTTCCTCCTCCTTTTTGTCTTTCTCATACTGCTTCTTTACTCTCTTGCTCCTCTTCTCCTCATCCATCTCACATTTCTCCTCCTTTTCATCCTCCTTTCTCCTTCTTATGCTCTCGTTCACCCTACTCATCCTCCTCTTCTTTCTTATTCTTCCTTTCTCCCTAGTTCTCTTGCTCATCTTCTCATTCCTTCCTTTTCCACCTTCTCCTGTTTTTTCTTCTTCTTACTTTTCTTCCTCCTACTCCTTCCTCCTCATTTACTCCTCCATATCTTGTTTTTTTCCCTTCTCCCTTCTTCTTATCCCCTCACTTTTTGTCCTTGTCGTCTTTCTGTCCTCCGCTTTCATATTCACCCTTTTATTCCTCTTTCTACTCTTCCTCCTTTTTCTGATCTTCTTCTTTCTCCACCTTCTTGACCTTCTCTTCTTCCTGCTTTATGTCTACCTTCTTACCCTCCTGCTCTCTTGCACCTTCTCATTCTCTCACTCCCTTCATTGTTCTTTGCCTCTTCTTCCTTATTTGCTTCTCCTTATCTTGCTCTTTTTCTTGACCTCTCTCTTCTCCCCTCTTCCTCACCCTCTCTTCCTGCTCTCATATTTTCTCTTGCCTTCTTCCTCTCCTCTGTGTGCTCTCTTATTCACCATCTGATTCTTATTTCTGCTCTTTTCCTCTTTCTCTTCCATCTTCCTTATTTCTTCTTCTTCTCTTCCTCTGCTTCTCATCCCCTTCCTATTTCTCCTCATGTTCCTTCTTCTCCTCCTATCTCTCCTTCTCATACTTTTCCTCCTCCTTTTCCATCTTTCTCCTCATTATCTTGCTTTTTCCTCCTCTTCCTCCTCCCTCCTCTCTCTTACTCCCCTTTTCCTTCCTATCCGCATCATGCTCTTTCCTTCCCGTTCACCTCCTCTTTACTTCCTTGTACTCCTTTCTCTACACCTGAACTTTCTCCACCTCATCTTCCTCATCTCCTCCTCCTCCTTCCTTTTCAGGATGTATTGTGTTATTTAGTATTTGCAGACAGAAGCATTGCCTGGAAAGGAAGTGGCACTTCATACGCACGAGCAGTTGGCACAGAAACAGAATGCTCCCCTCCCCTCCACCAGTTACACTCCCCTTTTCCTTTTTTCCTCCCTCCCTCTCTCCCTCTCTCTCTCTCTCCTGCCCTCCCTCTCCTCCTCCCCTCCCTCTCTCTCCATTTCTATGACATGCTCTTTCAGCCATCAATGAAATCACAACCGAGGAACAGCAGGACTGTCGCACATCTGTAAACATTGATCTCTCTCTCACTTACACACACACACACACACACACACACACACACACACACACACACACACACACACACACGACTTGTCATTGTCCTGCCCCTCCAATTTTTTAAATATCTCCTCTCTTTCCTTCAGTTCCTTTCTTTTTCTCATTCTTTTATCTGGAATATTTTCCCCTTCTTCTCCTTTCTATCCTTGCATGACTCCTCCCTCAGTTTGCACGCCTTTTCTCAAACACACACACACACACACACACACATATATATATATATATATATATATATATATATATATATATATATATATATACACACACACACACACACACACATAGAGCACAGCTCATGCGTATATACACACACACACACACGCCCTCCCTCCTCCCCCCATCGCTGCAGTGTCTCTTAACTGCCTCGGAGCTAACAAGAGAGGAAACGGCACACCGACCGTAACAGGAAGGGGGACGCAAAAAGACGGAGAGCGAGAGTGAATGCTTCATCAGCGTGTGTGTGAGAGAAGGAGAGAGCGAGGGTGAGATACATACAGATGTGAGGATGTTGGAGATACAGAAGAAGGCTTGCACACTCCCTATCTGTCTCTGAAGGACCATCTGCAGTGATATTGGATGGACAAATGGTGAGACAGCTCTTATTTTCTTCTTCTGCACACACACACACACACACACACACACACACACACACACACACACACACACACAGCTCTTATCATCTATGTAAGATTCAGTTGCTTTTTGCGTTTGGGTTGGAGGAGCGACGGCGCTTGGCTCAGCATCGATGGAGGGAGGATGCTGTTTTTCCTCCATGGCGAAGGAGGTGATGTTGAGCGACGGCTGTTAAATGAGTCCTCCACCCCGCCACCCCTCCCTCACTCTCTCACTCCCTCGCTTTCGTCCTCCCGGGCCTGGATTAGACACTCAGCAAAGATCAAAGCGTTTTGTATGGCATATGTCTATCCAATCCTATCACAGAGAGAGAGAGAGAGAGAGAGAGGAGTCATGCACTCCCATCCATACACCTTTCTGACTCTCTCTCTGTGTTCAGACAATACAGCTCATTAATAACATTTTCCTGTGACTAAAAGTAACAGAACCTTTAATTTAGCCAGTTTGTGGGTGGAGGACAAGTTATCTACCGAGGGTCTCTCTCTCTCTCTCTCTCTCTCTCTCTCTCTCTCTCTCTCTGTGCGCGCGTGTGCACACGCACCTGCATGAGGACACATTAGGGAAACAGAGACACCAGAGGGGCGTAGGTCTGTGCGTTTGTAAGAAAGGGAGAGAAAGAGTGAGAATGAAAGAGGAGGAAAAAAGTACCAAAGCTAAGGGGTGTGTTGGACGAGAACTCGGTGGAGGTAAAAAATTAATAAATGGAAAAGCTGAAATATCCCGACCATCCGAAATACTGTGAAATATTCAGATCATTCAAAATATCCTGAAATATCCTGAAATATTCAGATCATTCAAAATATCCTGAAATATCCTGAAATATTCAGATCATTCAAAATATCTTGAAGTATCCTGAAATATCCTGACCATCCTGACCATTTGAAATATCCTGAAATATCCTGACCATCCTGAAATACCCTGAATAACCTGACCATCTGAAATATTCTGAAATAGCCTGACCATCTGAAATATTCAGATCATTCAAAATATCTTGAAGGATCCTGAAATATCCTGACCATTTGAAATATCCTGACCATCCTGAAATTTCCTGACCATTTGAAATATCCTGAAATATCCTGACCATCCTGAAATATACTGAAATATCTTGACCATCTGAAATATCCTGAAATATCCTGACCATTTGAAATATCCTAACCATTTGAAATATCCTGAAATATCCTGACCATCCTGAAATATCCTAACCATTTGAAATATCCTGAAATATCCTGACCATCCTGAAATATCCTGACCATCCTGAAATATCCTGAAATATCCTAACCATTTGAAATATCCTGAAATATCCTGACCATCCTGAAATACCCTGAATAACCTGACCATCTGAAATATTCTGAAATAGCCTGACCATCTGAAATATCCTGAAATATTCAGATCATTCAAAATATCTTGAAGGATCCTGAAATATCCTGACCATTTGAAATATCCTGACCATCCTGAAATTTCCTGACCATTTGAAATATCCTGAAATATCCTGACCATCCTGAAATATACTGAAATATCTTGACCATCTGAAATATCCTGAAATATCCTGACCATCCTGAAATATCCTGACCATTTGAAATATCCTAACCATTTGAAATATCCTGAAATATCCTGACCATCCTGAAATATCCTGACCATCCTGAAATATCCTGAAATATCCTAACCATTTGAAATATCCTGAAATATCCTGACCATCCTGAAATATCCTAACCATTTGAAATATCCTGAAATATCCTGACCATCCTGAAATATCCTGACCATCCTGAAATATCCTGAAATATTCAGATCATTCAAAATATCTTGAAGGATCCTGAAATATCCTGACCATTTGAAATATCCTGACCATCCTGAAATATCCTGAAATATTCAGCTCATTCAAAATATCTTGAAGGATCCTGAAATATCCTGACCATTTGAAATATCCTGACCATCCTGAAATTTCCTGACCATTTGAAATATCCTGAAATATCCTGACCATCTGAAATATCCTGAAATATCCTGACCATTTGAAATATCCTGACCATCCTGAAATATTCAGATCATTCAAAATATCTTGAAGGATCCTGAAATATCCTGACCATTTGAAATATCCTGACCATCCTGAAATTTCCTGAAATATCCTGACCATCTGAAATATCCTGAAATATCCTGACCATCTGCAATATCCTGAAATATCCTGACCATCCTGAAATATCCTAACCATTTGAAATATCCTGAAATATCCTGACCATCCTGAAATATCCTGAAACATCCTGACCATCTTAAATATCCTGAAATATCCAGATCGTTCAAAATATCTTGAAGTATCCTGAAAACTTCAGGTCATTCAAAATATCCTGAAATATGTTGATCATCTGAAATATCCTGAAATATCCTAATCTTCTGAAATATCCTGAATTACTCTTTAATTGAATTTATTCATCCAATATTTCTCATTGTGATATTATAATAAATACCCAATACAACAAGCATATAAGTTAAATATATTTATTTAACAAATTTTCAAGCTTAGAATTGTCTATTCCAAGATAATTTTACTTATTGCAAGCAAATAATGGGTTTTTTTTTAAAAAGTGAAATAATCTCCCTGTAGAACATGAATATTTCAAATAAAAAAAGTCTGAAAATACACTTTATAATCTTTTATCTGTTTGATCAAAACCTCAGTAAGACATTCAGATCAATTCGACTAATAATTTAAGTTGATATTTTTGCACTTTTGAGTTTATTAATGATATCTCAGCACATGAGTATATCTTGAATATTGGCAAATGGATCTAATAATTTCTTATTAAATGATTTTTTTTTAATTATTCAGTTTTTAAATGCTTTTCTTGTTTTAAGCTCTTACTCGATTGGCAAATCATTTTGTGGTGCTTGAAGTTAAAAAAAATAAAATAAAGCAGCAAACTGATAAAGAAAAAATGTCTACACATAGGTTTAATAATCTTATATTTGGTTTATTGTGATCTTATAATTGGAAATGCTGACCATATTTGAATATATATATATTCAAATATATTTAAGATATTTTACTTGCTAAGGAGTCCTTTTTGAGTGTCTGTTGGTTTAAATCTGAATTTGACTTACAAAATCAAATTACTTGTATTGCTAGCTAGAACAGCTTTCTGTAATAGATGATAAAACATTTAGACGCTTTGATATTTTGTGAAATTAAATTTGGGAGTGTTTCAGGAAAACGCTGTCAGCAATGCTGGAGAAGCTTAACATGACATCTTGATGATTTTGATATGTAAATAGGAAAGTTTGAGAGAAAAATATGGATTTGTGGAGCTAGCAAAAACATGTGGACTAAATAATGCCTTTAACGGAGAATCTAGTCCAAATCTGGCTTCCTGAGCTGAGTCTAAATCCACCAGTCGGCTTCAGAAGGTCAGCCAAAAGGAGAACAAGTACAATAACACTGATGAAACATGGAGACTCTCTCTCATACACTCACACACACAGACATGACCTGCACCCAAATGTTGCCCTCGTCTTCCTGAAAGTCAGTGATGTCAGTCAGCAGTCGAACAGATGAAGAGATGTCAAGCGACTGCTCCATTTCTTTATCAGCTGATGGCTGGGTAACATTAGCTTTAATGGATGTTTTGATAAACTGCAGTATTATCGCAGCTTGGTACAGCGTTCATACTTAGCAGAAGGCGTGCTGATAATCGATCTGTCCCGTCCTGTATCTAATATTTCATTAAAACACGTAAAAAGGATTCAAATATCTAGTTTTATACTCACCCACATATCAAATAGCAGGAGTTTTACTTCCCCAAGCAAGCCTATTCTGAGATAAAGATAAGATTAAATAAGTCTGAGCTTTTCCTGTAATTAAGTCTGAAAGCTAGCTGTATTGCTAGCTATAATAATAACAACTACTTATTAACCGAACGTGAGGTCTTTACGGGAAAATATCAGACTGAGATCTTGACAGTACAGACCGAGCTGCTTTCAGTCACGTCATATTTACAACGTAGTTGAGTCACACATGCAGAATAAACAGCTAGCTGTTTCAAAACTGAATTTCTGTTAGCTAGTGGTTTCTGAATGCTCTTCGTTGCCCATTTCTTGAATAACTTGATAACTCTTGTTTGTCTTTTGATTCCGTTTTTATTTCCGATTAATCTTTTTTTGTCATTTTGTTTTTGTTTGTTTTTTGCAACACTGAAAGCCAGTGCCTTGGAAAGAAAGTCTGTAATCGCCCACGGGCGTTACGGGAAAATACTGCTACCAAGGAACCAATCAGAGTGCACAATTTTACTGGAAGTACCTTGTGCCATATAATAACAAAATATAATATCACATTACACACAATGTTTTATTATCTCAGTGATAAAAACACATTTTTGTGTTATATTTACTTGAATTTTAAAAGGCAGTGGATTAGCCGTATGACTAATGGTTGTTGTTTACACTACAGTCATAAAGCTAGCTGCATTGCTAGCTATTTAACAATTATTCGCCAAAGGTGAAATGAATATCAGTGAATAATAACTGAAACAAAGTCGAAGTTATTATTCACTGATATTCACTGAGCCTGAGGGGAATAATAGTTTTAGTATAAATACACAGGTGATTATTAAAAAAAAATCATATTAAAAATAAATAAATAATTTATTCCAATCTTCAAAACCAGAATGCAAATGTAATAACGGTACGGAGCAGATTTGTGTCACTTATCTACGCCAACTCGCATAAAATACTTTGTTTTGAAATCGATAAAATAAATCACAATTCCACCTTACCTTTGAATAGTTTCAGACCAAACTTCGTAGCATCTTTAGTGCTTTTAAGAACAGCATTTTCTTTCATCATTCGTAATTCTTCCTCACTTACGGTGATGAAGTGATCGGCCGCCATTTTGCCGAGTCGCTTGAGGTGATTATCGAGAAATAGTCAGAATTTCTTAACCAATCAGCGTACATGATTTTCTATAATCTTTTCTAAAGGCTAATAATACGATATAACAACATTACACACAATATTACCTCAGTGAACAAAGCAGATTTGGATTAGCCACATGACTAACAGTTGCTGTTTATTGGAATCTTAAAGCTAGCTACATTGTTAGCTGTAACAGTTCCTAAAAATGTTACACACAATATCATCTTGATTATAAAACTATATTTGTGTGAAATATTTAACTGGACTTTTTAAAAAAGCCAACAGATTAGCAATATGACATACACTTGCTGTTTGGTCGCGTCTCAGCTTAGCATTAACTAGCTAGCATGTAAATAGCATCATTGCTTGCTAGCTGGCTATCCATCTATCCATCCATCCATCCATTATCTGTAGCCGCTTATCCTATCCTAGCTGTAATTAGCTAGCTGGCTAATTACTACAAAATACTCTACAGCATTTTCACAGCTCCATCTGTTTTGCTACAATAAACTAAGTGGAAGGCATGCTGATAATTATCGATTATTTTCTTTTCTAAAACATAAATATATAAAATGTTTTATTGAAACCCTAAAAAAGGGACTTGTATATTAACTAGTGAGAGTTTTACTTCCTGAAATCTCCTCCCAGAAGAGAAGCCTGAGCTTTTCCTATGATTAAGGCTTAAAGCTAGCTGCATTGTTGCTATAATAGTTATCAAAAACATCAAACTGTAAAATCAAAGTCATAAAAGTGAAAATTTAACTGAGCATTTTTTAAAGCAGCAGATTTTTAAAGGCACCATCACTTTCTCTTGCTATCTGGTCATGTTTTAGACGAATATTAACTAGCTAGCAAGCAGATAGCATTATTTGTTTGCTAACTATCCGGCTAATTCTACAAAATACTCAACAGCATTTTCATCGCTTTGTTTGACTTAATCATTGATCATGTTCTTTTTCTAAACACAGCTGTATATGATATTTGTAATACTACTACTACTAATAATAATTAAAACCCTCAAAAGAGTTTAACACTTATTCATATATTAACTAGCGAGAGTTTTACTTCCCCAAACATTTTCTCAGAGCAAATGGTCTGTAATTAATTCTGAAAACTAGCCACACTGCTAAGCGTAGTAGTCCTCTAAAACATTACTCAGTTTGCGTGAAATATTTGACTGACATTTGCTATTTTGGCAAAACATTAGCTAGCTAGTTAAGCATAATAACTAGCGAGCTAAGCATAAAACATTATCTGTTGCTAGCTAGCTAAAAACAAGTATATAGCTGTTTGCTGAATAATGACTGAAAATATCCATAGTTCTGTATCAGATTGATATCAAAAGCTTTATTTTTTTCTGGTAAAAGTCATACTGAAGCCATTTTCCTGAGGAAAAAGTAGGTTTTTGGAGAAGGATGTGTAGCTACTAGTTCAATAAATATATGAGGGTAGGTCAAAAAGTTCTAAGACAAATGAAAAAAAACTTTATTTATGAAAATAACAAAGCTATTTCTCTACATATCGTCCATTTAAGTCTACACACTTCAGCAAGCGATGTTTCCATCGGCGAATTCCTTCTTTGTATTCCTTTTTTTTAATTCTTTTGAAATTATAACATCTGCGGGGTGGCACGGTGGTGTAGTGGTTAGCGCTGTCGCCTCACAGCAAGAAGGTCCGGGTTCGAGCCCCGTGGCCGGCGAGGGCCTTTCTGTGTGGAGTTTGCATGTTCTCCCCATGTCCGCGTGGGTTTCCTCTGGGTGCTCCGGTTTCCCCCACAGTCCAAAGACATGCAGGTTAGGTTAACTGGTGACTCTAAATTGAGCGTAGGTGTGAATGTGAGTGTGAATGGTTGTCTGTGTCTATGTGTCAGCCCTGTGATGACCTGGCGACTTGTCCAGGGTGTACCCCGCCTTTCACCCGTAGTCAGCTGGGATAGGATCCAGCTTGCCTGCAACCCTGTAGAACAGGATAAAGCGGCTACAGATAACGAGATGAGATGAATTACCTCAAGAATCCAAATCGTTTCTCTTCTCCAATTTTTTTGGTGGTCATATGAGAATTTGGAGGAAGAAGAAAAGTGTTTTAAGTGTAATCAACATTAAAAATCCAGTGGGGTATAAACACTGAAAACGTATTGATGACTGCATACTGAATACTGTTTCTCCAAATATGTTCAGCTTTATATTCTGTTACAGTAGATAAGTAGTTTACATAAAATACTGAGAAAACATGAATTAACTTGAAATAATATTACTCAAGCATGGTAGTTTATTACTGTATGTAGCATCCCTACTACTGAATCTGATCAGTCGAAGCTTATTACATTGCATATAAGAAAAATACACACACAGCAATAACATTAACCTGACACCAACACCACTATAGTGCAAAAGGGCCTGCCAAAGTTAGTCATTAGTGCAAAACCACACCTTTATTTCACAAAAGCACTCTATTTTTACTGGCATGACGTGTTAATTTCTCATTTAGGCTACATCCATGTTAATACATTTGAATTTTTGGTGTTTTAAAATGAAAACAATCTCCATCCAGAGGAGTGTTTTATCTCCATATTGGAAATAATCTCCGTCCATATGAACATGACAGAAACCGCATATCACATCACATGATCTTTCACATACGCTGGGCAAGTGCATGCTGGTATAAACAGCTGATGCTGCTTGTTTTCTTCTGGAAAAGGGTCACATGGCAGGGATGTGACAAATCATGGGGGGAAGCCATGGCCTGCTGGTTAGAGAAGCAGCTTTGGGACCAAAAGGTTGCTGGTTTGATTCCCTGGACCAGCAGGAATGGCTGAAGTGCCCTTGAGCAAGGCACCTAACCTCCGGCTGCTCCCCAGGCTACTCTGGGTATGCTGTCTGCGTAGAGCGTCTGCTAAATACCATTAATGGAATGAATCAGGAAAGGATACGTCATGACTGATAAAATTGCCATCGTTTCCAAACATCTCAGTGTCTGCCGTGTCTACACTAAAACTTAACTGTGGTGTTCTCAAACTAAAACGTTTCCAAAAATCTCCATTTCCAGAGCTTGGAAACTCCGGACTAGTGTGGATGCCAGGTGTAAATGTAGCACAAGTGATATGTTTCAGAACTAAAACGTATTAATTTGGACGTAGCCTAACGACAGCATGCAGGGTCACATGATGACACAAGATTTCAAGGTTCAATAACTTTATTATCATAAGCACAATCTCTGTGTACAATGAAATTTGTAGTTTGCTCATTCTGACAGATGCTGTAGTAGAAAATTAAGGAATAAATGTTCAAAATAAATAATAAAAATATGAAAATAATGACAGATGAATATGACAGATGGCTTAGTAGCTTGCAGTGAAAGTCTGATGATAAGTGAGTCTGATGATAAGTGGCTGTTTTGGCTTTATTTTGCAAAAACAATGACCTGAATTACTTGCATTTGGTAAGAGAACAAAAGGTCCACGGACCAAAGCTGCCAAAGTGGTTGAGTGTTTTGCCACCTTTTGCTGCTCTATAGTGCACAGCGCAAAGAAGAACATGTGGAGATGGGCGTAATTGTCTAAAAATTTTTTTCTCAAAACGAGTCCTTGCTTTTCAAGGATTGACTGCGTCAGGGTTCCTCAGTTTGTGCTTTGTTCAAAAGATTGATTTCCATTTATACTGATAAATATATATATGGTGGTGTAGTGGTTAGCGCTGTCGCCTCACAGCAAGAAGGTCCGGGTTCGAGTCCCGTGGCCGGCGAGGACCTTTCTGTGTGGAGTTTGCATGTTCTCCCCGTGTCTGCGTGGGTTTCCTCCGGGTGCTCCAGTTTCCCCCACTAGGGATGGGAATTGATAAGATTTTTACGATTTCGATTCTGCTTAACGATTCAGTTCTTTATCGATTCTCTTATCGATTCTCATTTGAAAAAAGAGGAGAACAAACAGGTCGATTAGCATCAACTTTGTTTAGTTTAGGAGTAACACAGATTCACCAGTCTGAAGCGTGTCGAAAACATGACATTCATTTAAAAAGTATCGCATGCTGTGTGCGCAAATGTTTTTGCATATTACTCGTGTTCCCTCCCGACGATGTAATATCTACTTTGCAGTGGCTGCAGGTCGCCCGGTTGTCATCTTTCCTTGAAAAATGCAGCCAAACTTTTGAGCGTTTAAACCGCTTGGTTGCCATGTTTACTGCTTACTGCATGTCGCTACGCACGTTGCATAACTTGCGTAATATACATGACGTTAGTCGTGCCCGCTGGAATCGATAAGAGAATCGTTAGCAAATCTGGCAAACGATTCCATGGAATTGAAACACTGGGAACCGGTTCTCAACAAGAACCGGTTTTCAATTCCCATTCCTATCCCCCACAGTCCAAAGACATGCAGGTTAGGTTAACTGGTGACTCTAAATTGAGCGTAGGTGTGAATGTGAGTGTGAATGGTTGTCTGTGTCTATGTGTCAGCCCTGTGATGACCTGGCGACTTGTCCAGGGTGTACCCCGCCTTTCACCCGTAGTCAGCTGGGATAGGCTCCAGCTTGCCTGCGACCCTGTAGAACAGGATAAAGCGGCTACAGATAACGAGATGAGATGAGATGAGATGAGATACTTCACTACGTAGCATACCTTGCATCATCACGAAGCAGCAGTGCAGCACATCCTCTGTGTCATCCTGCCTCAAAGCTATATTAGCTAGCTAGCTGTCATATAATGGCTGATTTTTTTTCTCCTCCTGAATACGTACCACCATTATTTCCTTTTCTCCTAAACCCTGCCTGTAGGCCATAGAATAAGATTCTCATTCTTAATCGAATCTAATACAAAAACATGTAACGTCACTCCTGCACCGACCTCAGTCTAATTACACATTTTGGTTCATGTTGTTAAGTAAATAACAACAACACTGGGTCACGAGCTCTTGACCTTTATGTAAAATCGCCAGTGGGATATTTCAAGGTCTCAGAAGGGATGTGACTTCAGGTCACATTTCTCTAACTGTGAGTCACTAATAGAGTTTATGTACAATATCTTTGTGACCAAAGCTACTCTCAGTTTACACTTGTAGGATATTGATTTGCAAAAGAAGTGGTCACGCTGTTATGGTGTAGTCTGGAGACAGAGGAAGTTTGTGCACTTTAGCATATTTTTTTTTAAATGGTTTCTATGCGACTCAGTAAAGAGAAAGTTTCTTACAAAGGGAAATGTCAACATTTACACAAATTATATCAGGGCCAGTGCTCGAGTGGCTCTAATTGTTTCTGGCTCAACAATGGTGCCTGTTTTGGCCAAACGCCTTATCAGGGTCCTAAAGAAACCTTCAACAGCCAACTGCTAACAAAAAAGCCTTTGTCAGCCAAAGTGTGCTGAGTTTCTACAATGAGTCATAAGGCTGGTGCGTTCGAGACACTTTTTAACTTTACTCCTGGTTCAGGTAAAAAAATAAAATCTATACAATGCTCCTGTCTAAGTGTAATCTATCAGCTAAGATATATTCAGTGTCTGAAGTTTGCTTTGTTAGTTTTGCACTGCGCCTACATGGCTTGCTGGAAAAAAATTTGGAAGTGGTGAGTGTTTTGGGAACCCGTAAAGATTCTACATGTGAAACGATGTGGTTTCCTGTCATAAAGAGCTCCAAGTAGAATTCTTTTTGGAAGCTAAGAACCATTGTTTATCCAAAGAACCCGTAAAGAACCATTGGGAAATCCTTTTTTCCAAGAGGGTATGTATTAACTGGGTGTTAGAGAAGTAGATTTAGGACTAAAAGGTCACTAGTTTGATTCCCTGGACCAGCAGGAATGGCTGAAGTGCCCTTGAGCAAGGCACCTAACCCCTGCTCTCCAGGCTGCTCTGGGTGTGTTGTATGTTGCTCTGGATAAGAGTGTCTGCTAAATGCCTGCAATATAATGCAATGTTATGAACTCCAAGTTATTGGGAATTATTTAGTTCTTAATACTTAGAACTTGTCAGGTATTTAAAATTGAGCTGAACTGTCTTGGGACTGAGTATACTTGAAGATTCTTCAAGGCTTATTTCAGGGTTCAATGGATAATTAAGGGTTCTTAGCCTCATCTGCATCTACTTTATACCCTTTCTCTTAAAGAAACTGTTTCTTCTAGGATTCTGCACAGAAACTCTATGGATTCCACCAGAGGGGCAACCAAGCAATACATAAAGGTATAACTGAGGTTTATAACTCACGGTTTAGCATCATATACAGTACTGTGCAAAAGTCTTCGGCACATGGAAAGAAATGCTGTCGAACCAAAATGGCTTAAAAATAATGAAATGAAATGAAACGAAATGTTTCAACATTTAAAAAATACTATAAACAGTAATAAGTAAGTGATAATAAATGAAGCAAAGTCAATGTTTGGTGTGAGACGACCCTTTGCTTAAAAAAAAAAATAGTAGTCTGAGGTCCAGTGAGGTCAGTTTTATGCGGAAATTATCTGTATGTTTTACTGAGCATCTTCCAGAACCAGCCACAGTTCTTCTGGACACTTTGACTGTCACACTCACTTCTTCATTTTGCACCAAAACCCAGCAGCCTTCATTATGTTTTCTTTTTTAATCTGGAAAGTGCTCTCTTATGGAACATGCTTCTCAGATGCAATTTTTTTTCTCATCTCATCTCATTATCTCTAGCCGCTTTATCCTTCTACAGGGTCGCAGGCAAGCTGGAGCCTATCCCAGCTGACTACGGGTGAAAGGCGGGGTACACCCTGGTCGTCGCCAGGTCATCACAGGGCTGACACATAGACACAGACAACCATTCACACTCACATTCACACCTACGGTCAATTTAGAGTCACCAGTTAACCTAACCTGCATGTCTTTGGACTGTGGGGGAAACCGGAGCACCCGGAGGAAACCCACACGGACACGGGGAGAACATGCAAACTCCACACAGAAAGGCCCTCGCCGGCCCCGGGGCTCGAACCCAGGACCTTCTTGTTGTGAGGCGACAGCACTAACCACTACACCACCGTGCCGCCCTCAATTTTTTTTTCTGTAATGTTTAATTTCATGCTAGAAAAAAACAAACGTTTGGAACTCTTTTTTTGTGATATTTTGACTCGATAATGTAGAAGTCATAAAATAGTCAAAAAACTATAAAGTTTGTATGGAAAAAAAATAGGGTGCCGAAGACTTTTGCACAGTACTGTATATTTTGGTGTCGTCCATGCCAACATCACACTGAGGTAGAAGATTGATGGTTGATTTGTATGTAGATAATTAAGTTATTCCACGAAATCGAGTCGTACATGAGCTGATAGCCGACGAGGCACGTAGCACTGAGTTGGGTATAATCCATGTATGACGAGATTGAGTGGAATAACTGTTTTATTCGATCCACATTCACCAGATTTTGAGAAACAGAGCATTTTTATTTTTTGCAAATTCGATAAATAAAAACTTTATACAAAACATCCGACAAAATCATTTCCGCTTAGAATGTAAACAAACTGGCGAAATGACAGGAGCAATTTGTGAAAAATGCGATAATAATAATAATTCTTGAAAAATAAAAACAGATATGTTCTTACCATCAAATACTTTTATTCCATATCTTGTTGCCTTTTTGTATTTTTTGGGGTTTTGTTTTCGAGTAGAGTTTTTATTTCGTCCTCGGTTGGTTGAGCAACACGCTCCGCCATTTTGTTTTTCTCTGCTCATGGTACCGTATATGAGCTGATATCCTAGTAGTAGAGTAGCCAATCAGACTGCACGATTGCTCATATCCAGTGAATGTAGATAGAATAATATACATTAGCTCCAATATGATTTGCACAGTATATGATTTCTTTAAGAATGAATGTCTTCTGGCGGCACGGTGGTGTAGTGGTTAGCGCTGTCGCCTCACAGCAAGAAGGTCCTGGGTTTGAGCCCCGGGGCCGGCGAGGGCCTTTCTGTGTGGAGTTTGCATGTTCTCCCCGTGTCCGCGTGGGTTTCCTCCGGGTGCTCCGGTTTCCCCCACAGTCCAAAGACATGCAGGTTAGGTTAACTGGTGACTCTAAATTGAGCGTAGGTGTGAATGGTTGTCTGTGTCTATGTGTCAGCCCTGTGATGACCTGGCGACTTGTCCAGGGTGTACCCCGCCTTTCGCCCATAGTCAGCTGGGATAGGCTCCAGCTTGCCTGCGACCCTGTAGAAGGATAAAGCGGCTACAGATAATGAGATGAGATGAGATGAATGTCTTCTTCGAATTGATAGGACAAATGAGAATGTTGAACCAGTTAATGTTATTTGAGGCAAAAATTGATGTAGTTTGTATGATGCTAAAATCCTCCTTAGAACTTCAGTCCAAAATGAAAGAAATGAACTCTGGACACCAAACATGTCTTGGTTGATTGACTATATTTACGGGGAATGTGAAAAAAACCCAAAAACATTTCATGTTTTATCAAACTATTGCTTTTGGAGAACTGTTGCTGTGATAATACAGGAGAGCAAATCTGCACACAAGCAGGGAGTATTTGAGAGCGAGGGCAGGTTTTGAGCGAAAACATTGCAGAAACTGAATATGAAATGAACAAATACTGCTCTCAAATTGAAAGCCCACGCTCTTGATTAAAGATAGAGGAGAAAAAAACTCCATAGTAGTGGTGTAAATTGTTAATTGCGTAGCAATCTTCAAAAAAACTCCACAAAAAAATCCAACATTCTGGCAACTTTATAGGTCGTAGAGGTCATCCAACAGACACAGACAGCATCTGTGGAGATAATGTATGTGGATGCGAAACAAAACCGTTGGGTGTAATCAAGCAACGTATTCCAGTGAGCTAGAACATAATCACATGCATGAGTTGTAGAAGACAGAGCGGTAGGAAAGCAGGGCTCCACGCAACACCATTAGTTTGGACAGAATCCAAAAATGTCTCATGGCAGAGAATTAAAAGGAAGCTAAGAGTTTGGATTACAGTCCTCCAGGAGCATCAGGTTAAAGGAGGCTGATGGTAATGTAATGTGGAAGGAAGCTTGCTAAAATGGTAATGGGTAGTCCAGGCTGTAATAGTCAGCAATATGGTCTCAATCACATCAACATCGACAGAGTTTTTATCACTCAAGCAATCAGGGTTTGGTTTTAGTCTTGAGATTATTATCCAGTGTTTGGGACTTGATTAGATAATATCGAAAATGCTGAACCTTACTTTTGACTTTGAGCGTCAATTAACTGTAATTTACAGTAGTCTTTGTTTAGTTCTTGAAGTTTTCAAACGTTTTTTAATTCTGAGATTGCGGTTTATGTTCAGATCGCAGAGTTAGCTACGTAAATCAGCGACTTAAGTTAAAAAAATTATGTACGTCAACATTTATGCATTTAAAGTTGCTTGTATTCAGTGTCGGGTTATGCACGCAGTTATGTTTTCTAGACCATCCATTTAGATTCCCTGTATGGATGCAATATTAGAAAAATCGAACCTGTTGCGAAAAAATAAACGTCACTTTTTTGCACGCATGCATTCATCTTTGATGTGAAAGAAGTGCTCATTTATGGGATAGTCATTCAAAAACATTTTTAGATGAAAATGTCGTAATGACCAAAAAAAAAAAAAGTCCGAATACAGCCTTACGCTGACTTTGCTTGGTTCAGCGTCATCGTTGTCCCTGCCGAACCCAATCCAGGCTTGAGATGAACCATGTTTGGTTGACTTGGCCAGATTTGCAGCAGTAGGATGGCCAGTTTCTTTCTGCACACTCACACCTATGGACAATTTAGCGTAGCCAGTTAGCCTAACTGCATGTCTTTGGAGGAAACCCATCCAGACATAGGGAGAACATGCAAACTCTGCACAGGAAGGCATCTGTTGTCCACTAGGCTTGAACCCAAAACCTTCTTGCTGTGCGGCAACAGCTCTAACCACTACGCCACCGTGCCGTCATTGGAAACAACCAAATCCGCCATATTGAAAGATCTTCTTGCAGGATCTTGGTGTAAAAACGGCTATTGTTTATAAAGAGTGTTGATCCAGGAACACGTCCTGCTTAATCACGTTCACCATGTGGACTATTAGGACATTAGTTTTCCAAGGCTGAAAGTGGTGTAGAAGCTGACCCCTGGCTGTTCTCTGGAATGTACCAAACAAAATGCTGTTTTTAACCACACGCTTGTTGATTTCCCTTCACAACTCGGAAATCACACAAGTGGCCACTTGTAGGACAGAGGACAAGGGTGTAGTCATGTGTGGACTGTTTCAGCAGGAACGGACATCCCTTCAACACTAAAAAAAAAAAAATCTCTCAAAGTAACTAGTTTGATTTGCAATCTTTTAGAAACATAACGTTTAGAAAGCATTTGTTAATGCAGCTATGGATTTTACGTTAGCATGATGTTTTTTTTGAACTTCATGGTTCTTGCAACTTGTAGAGGAAATGCTGGGAATGAGAGTGCTTTAAAAACAGAAATTAAGTGTAGAAAAGGTGAATCGCTCCAGCCGATCTTCAAGCGGGATAAATTATTAAAACCTTCTCACCTTTTCAGTCTCCGTCACTGGACTGGCGTCTCTAAATTGCATCTTTGTGCCACTTGTGAAGTCGCTGAGCAAAAGAGAATTACCTCAGGAAAAAAACTCAGTCAAATGACAGTTGGACTGAAGTGATCTGGCAATTTATCCTACACTATGTGTGAAACTGAATTTCCTCTTCTGTTGATTTGACATTTGTTTTATGAAGAACCACTGCAATGTCCAGCTTGATCATGGAAGACCTTTATGTTGGTGTTGTAGCTCTCAAGACCACTTTTTGAAGGTCTCAGTCTTGTCTCGGAATCAACCGCATTTTTACTCGGTCTTGTCTCAGACATAGAGGAGTCTGGATTTTATTTCAAGTCCAGTCAAGACCACAGCTGTGGGGATTTCACTAAATTGCCTGATTTATTTGTTAACATCGTTACTGTGATTGGATGTAAAACGTCCTGCTTCAAATGCGACCAGTAACATGACTCATTGCTCATTCTCATTATCTCTAGCCGCTTTATCCTTCTACAGGGTCGCAGGCAAGCTGGAGCCTATCCCAGCTGACTACGGGCGAAAGGCGGGGTACACCCTGGACAAGTCACCAGGTCATCACAGGGCCGACACATAGACACAGACAACCATTCACACTCACATTCACACCTACGCTCAATTTAGAGTCACCAGTTAACCTAACCTGCATGTCTTTGGACTGTGGGGGAAACCGGAGCACCCGGAGGAAACCCACGCGGACACGGGGAGAACATGCAAACTCCACACAGAAAGGCCCTCGCCGGCCCCCGGGGCTCGAACCCAGGACCTTCTTGCTGTGAGGCAACAGCGCTAACCACTACACCACCGTGCCGCCCGTGACTCATTGCTAATTTGGAAATTTTGTTAGTGTGAACAGCCATCACCCCCTTCACACCCACTGGTCTGGTCCTGGTCTTGACTTGGTCTTGCCCTGCCTTGGTCCTGGTTTTGACTTGATCTCAACCCCTCAAAGTCTTGGTCTTGGCCATGACTTGGTCTCAGTTTGGGTGGTCTTGATAAAGACAGTTATGGTTTAATTAAGGATTAACACTACAGTCTAGGGCTTGAGTCTGACAGCTTAGTTTCATCTTTGTGGGTATCTTCATGGGAACATTATATTATATTATATTACAGGCATTTAGCAGATGCTCTGATCCAGAGCAGCCTAGGGAGCAGTTGGGGGTTAGGTGCCTTGCTCGAGGGCACTTCAGCCAGTCCTGCTGGACCAGGGAATTAAACTGGCAATCTTTCAGTCCCAAAGCTGCTTCTCTAACCATTAAGCCTGATAGCCATTCCCCTGGTAGCCAAATATAGGAAATAAACACCAATCATGTTTGGTATGTAGATAGATAGATAGATGAAACAGGTCTTTCCTTGATCCTGGTTTTGACTTGATCTCAACCCCTCAAAGTCTTGGTCTGGGTCATGACTTGGTCTCAGTTTGGCTTGTGACTTCTTTCATATGAAATTGAACCAAAATGGATTCATTGACTCCTTTTAGCCAGCTTAGCATCCATCCACTATCTGTAGGACATTATCCTGTGCAGAGTCACGTGCAAGCTGGAGCCTATCCCAGCTGACTATGGGTGAGAGGTGGGGTACACCCTGGACAAGTCACCAGATCATCACAGGGCTGACATATAGAGACAAACAACCATTCACACTCACGGTCAATTTAGAGCCACCAATTAATCTCACCTGCATGTCTGGACTGTGGGGGAAACCGGATCACACCAACACAGACACGGAGAGAACATGCAAACTCCACACAGAAAGGCCCTCGTCGGTCACTGGGCTCGAACCCAGGACCTTCTTGCTGTGAAGCGACAGTGCTAACCACTGTGCCACCTGCCAGCTTAGCATGTCTGCTGAAATGTCTTAAAAACATAACATGCAGTTCGTTTGCAAAAAATTCAGCTCCTGACCTACTTTATTAATTGTATCTGATGTCAAAATGCATACAGCACCACAAGCTGAACGCTGAATATCCTTTCCTTACAACAATCATGAATATTCTCTCAATACTTGCATCACTTGCTCACTCCACCCGCGTGGTTTATTTATAGTTTCCTTTGAGTCTCTCACATTCCTACTCTTTCCTTCGTCGTCTTACTTTCTCCTTTTCTCTCACAAACAACAAGGAACGTCCTATGTAGGCCAGCGTGTGCACCACGTCCTGATTTTACTAAGTGACAGGTGTCCTTGGATCAACAATATCAACAATAAGCAGAGCTTGCATTCAATTTGATCAGAGCTCACAATGTGGAGCTATAAAAATACCCTGTTTGTTGTGTTTCATGAAGCTGGAAATAATGATCCTAACCTCACCGAGGTACCTGACATTATCGAACCACAATCTATCAATCAGACGTTCAGGAAGTCATTCCTGTCACCATAGCAACCAGTCATATGAAATATGATGGCCAGGACAGATACCTACAGATAATTACAGTTTGGTAATGCAGTGAAAAATAGACGCTGATAAAAAAAAAAAAAACTATTTAATACAGCATTTCTTTACTCTTACATAAGGTTATGTAGATTTCTCTGATATTTTTATGAAATTTGAAAGAGCAGTTTTGAAATATTTAGGAAGATTGTATGAAAATTATGTGTGTGTCAACTACCGGTAATAAATAGACAGCTTTGGAAGTTACAGATGCTGTCATTTTGAATTCTCGTAGTTTTTCGAGCTCGTTTCGGATTTATAGGAAGTTCTTTTAATCTGCAGAGTCTCGCCTTTTTTCCCATGGCTAATTTGGCCAACTGCTGTGAGAACCAAACCCTGAGCAAGTGAGTTTCTGTGTGTGTACATGTTCATATCTGTGAGAATGTGTGTGTGTGTGTGTGTGTATGTGTGTGTGGGAGACAGAGTGAGGGCGAATGGACCATCCTCCCTTCCCTATTCTCAATAGTCGCAGGCACACAGAGAACCTTTGTGTTCCTTAGCACAGCTTCATGCGCGGTCATATGACTGAGGAGGGTGCGGAGGGGGTGGGAGGTTTTGTGTGTGTGTGTGTGTGTGTGTGTGTGTGTGTGGTGTGAGACAGCTTGTTTGTGAGAAGCTCGCGTCTTCTCCGCCATCTCTCCCACCTCAGTGAAGTCTCAGTAAAGTAGGTGTGGCATCTGTAATGTATCTTATAGTGTGTAACCATTAAAGCTGGATTTATGCTGTGCGATTTCAGCAGACTTTTAAGATCATTACTCATCACACTTTACAAGACGATCCAGATAAAATCTTGGCCAAATTCCGGAGCCGACTCTGAGATAATATGTCCTCCGTGTTAGATTATGTGATCACGATCCTCCAAAGATGGACCCGCGTTAAAAGAATACGATGTCTTATGTTGTCAATCAGCGTGATCTGGAAACTAGCTAGCGTAGAAAACAGGCTCGCGGAAACATAAAATGAGCGTCAGGTTATTTTTTTCTTCTATTAGTACGTTTCGTGTATGTTTCGCCATTGACGCTTGTGTTTGTAAAGGAGCTGTCCTGTTCGTTTTAGAAGTCCTTGGAAGTGAAAATTTTTGCGTCAGTCTCACATAGCTGGGATCACTTCATGGTAGATGATTTTGGGTGTTCTGGGGGTCAACTGGCACATATTCCAGAAGCCATGGTGTAAAGGTTAGAGAAGTGGCTTTGGGACCAAAAGGTTGCTAGTTTGGTTCCTTGGCCCAACAGGAATGGCTGAAGTACCCCTGAGTACCTAACCACCCCACCCCCCAGGCTGCTCTGGGTATGTTGTACATTGCTATAGATGAAAATTAAAATTTTTGCCTCAGTCTCGCATAGCTGGAATCACTTCACGGTAGACACCGGTAGATGATTTTGGGCCTTCTGGGGGTCAACTGACACATATTCCAGAAGCCATGGTGTAAAGGTTAGAGAAGTGGCTTTGGGACCAAAAGGTTGCTAGTTTGGTTCCTTGGCCCAACAGGAATGGCTGAAGTACCCCCCCCCCCCCCCCCCCCCCCCCCCAGGCTGCTCTGGGTATGTTGTACATTGCTATAGATGGAAATTAAAATTTTTGCCTCAGTCTCGCATAGCTGGAATCACTTCACGGTAGACACCGGTAGATGATTTTGGGCCTTCTGGGGGTCAACTGGCACATATTCCAGAAGCCATGGTGTAAAGGTTAGAGAAGTGGCTTTGGGACCAAAAGGTTGCTAGTTTGGTTCCTTGGCCCAACAGGAATGGCTGAAGTACCCCTGAGTACCTAACCCCCCCCAGGCTGCTCTGGGTATGTTGTACATTGCTATAGATGGAAATTAAAATTTTTGCCTCAGTCTCGCATAGCTGGAATCACTTCACAGTAGACACCGGTAGATGATTTTGGGCCTTCTGGTGGTCAACTGGCACATATTCCAGAAGCCATGGTGTAAAGGTTAGAGAAGTGGCTTTGGGACCAAAAGGTTGCTTGTTTGGTTCCTTGGCCCAACAGGAATGGCTGAAGTGCCCCTGAGTACCTAACCCCCCCAGGCTGCTCTGGGTATGTTGTACATTGCTCTGGATAAGAGTGTCTGCTAAATGCCTGTAATATAATGTAATACGTATGACACCTGGGAGGGTGTGGCTTCCATCCCTGGAAAGTTTGGTTGTGTCGAAAATTGATGTGGGTCAAGTGCTGGATAAATGCATCCTTGAGGTGTATGTGGGTTACTGTAACGTCCGTCACAACCGTTGAGCTCAAAATGTTCACAGACCAACATTCTGCAGAAAGTGAAAAGTTTGCCTAAGGGTGTGGCTTATTTCGTCTTGCTATGGTGTGGCTATACCATACTGCAGCTGTGAAAACCATACACACTGCCGTCATTGTCATGAGGCCATACGTTGCTGCCGCTGTTATTTTTTTTTCTGGCATCTTCCATCGCTATCGTCACAGCTACCATGGCTTCATTTGCATATTGACCCCGCCCAATAATCTCCAAAATCTGTTGGAATGTCCATGGTAGCCCTAGCCATGTTTCAAACAGCTACATGTGACCTTAAACACCACCTCTGTCATGTTACCTTACAGGCATTTAGAAGATGCTCTTTTCCAGAGCAACATACAACAGAATCCTGACATACCCCACCCAGGGAGCAATTAGGGTTTAGGTCCCTTGCTCAAGGGCACTTCATCCATTCCTGCTGGTCCAGGGAATTGAACCAGTGACCTTCTGATCCCAAAGCTACTTCTCTAACCTCTAGGTCATGGCTTCCCCTGTATTATGCCGTGATAATCTTCATAATCATGAAGGGAGGGAAGGAGAACACATGATACACTCACTGTTTCAGTGATTCAAGTCATGAGAACATTGATAGGGAAGTACCCGTATAGATGCCAGGATGAATTAGCTAGTTACTGAGGCGAACAATTTAACTAGCATATAAACACATGTTAAGTCTTTTATACAGAGAAAGCCATGGCCTAAAGGTTAGAGAAGCAGGTTTGGACACCAAAAGGTCACTGGTTTGATTCCCTAGACCAGCAGGAATGACTGAAGTGCCCTTGAGCGAGACACCTAACCCTAATTGCTTGTTATATGTCACTCTGGATAAGCGCATACGCTAAATGTCTGTAAGGTAATACAGATAGCATAGTGGGAATGAAGCAGAAATATCAAGGTTTACCTCAGAGAAGACTTAGCACTACTATATGACTTTGCGTTTATTACACTTAGCATCGATATCTATAGACCTAGAAGTGTCACAGCTTGTAAACTTAGTCAGTACCATAAGAGTGAGATGTTTACGTAGAATCTTCTCTCTCGCATGATCAACACATGACTTTTTTTGTGATTTGTTTCCCCATTAGTGTGTTTTTTTTTATTGCTCCAACGTACCTCAATGAACTGATTAGCTTTCTAAGCTGAGCCACTCTCAGGGATATAATAAAGCCTTTGCTAAATATACATCTGTCTGAACGAGTAAGGTGCTTGTGCTGTTATAGATCACTGATAATAAACACACGCACTACAGTGCGCATGGATCACAGAAGGTTCACACTGGTTACCATAAATAGGCAGAAGCGCTGCGTGAAGGCCGTAGGTGAGAGCTGAAACGTCTGCCCCTTTTTTCTGCCTGAGATCATGCACTGTTTTTCTAACACTGTCTCTCGGCGATGGTGTCTAGAGCGAGTAATGAAATCGTACCCCCGGCCGAGTGCAACATTAAGTGTTAGAGATGAAATGAACGGGAATCTTCCCCACGGAGACATGGCGCTGCGAATGCCCAATACCCGTCTGTCTTATCAGTCTGAATATCAACATGACAGGATGTTTCTCAGTATTTCCAAAAATTCCTCCAGTCCAGTGCAGTCCAATCTAGTCCACTAATTACCAAAAGTTTTGGCACCCAATAATGGAAATATGCCTTTCAAATCATCTAGCAGTTCAGCGACAAATGATCCAGATGTTTGTTAGTACCTACTCAACATTTGGACCACCAGGAACTAATGGTAATTAGGTTCACACCTAGAAGCATGAACATACCAATACCAAAAATATCTGCGTCATTGGTGTTGAGTGTGCCATCACTAGCGGCATCATATTTTTAATTTCTAAGGGAAGCCAATGGCTTAATGGTTAAAGCAGCTTTGGGATCAAAAGGTTGCTGGTTTGATTTCCTGGACCAGCCGGAATGGCTGAAGTGCCCTTGAGCAAGGCACCTAACCCCCAACTGCTCTGGATAAGAAATTTGAAGTTCAATTTCTTGAAATCCCTTTCAGCACAAACTAGGTGATGTTTGTTTAGTCTTCAACCATCTTATTTTGGTGCCCACTGTACCATCAGATTCATGTTCTTGGTTGACAGTAATGGACCTTGATGTGATCTTCTACTGTAGTAGCCCATCTGCCTCAAAGTTCAACAAGTTGTGCGTTCTGAGATGCTTTTCTGCTCACTATGGGTGCACAGAGTGGTTATTTGACTTACTCTAGCCTTCTTGTCAGCTCGAACCAGTCTGGCATCTCACCTCCCTCATCACCAATGCCTACAGAACTGCCGCTCCCTGGATGTTTTTTGTTTTTCTGCACCATTCCAGAAGATCAGCACTTTATGAAATACTCAAACCAGCCCATCTGGTACCAACCATGCCATGGCCACTTGCGGTCTACATTTACATGCTCACACAAGTCATGCAACTGTCATGGTACTCATCATGTGACTGACTGTGATGCACTCCATCACCAGAATACTCCCTACCACTGGTATATGAGGGTGAAAAGTGTCTCTTTCCTTAACTTGCTAAGACAAAAAAAGCTCTTTATGTAGCTGTTCAGGGCTGACACACTCGACAGTGACGTCTTTACACCAACACACTAAACACTGCCTCTCATTGTTGGGCAGGGTTTCCTGAGCAGGGGGAGTTCAGTGAAACGTCCAGGTTTGAGACTGAGCCCCGAGGATATAAAGTCTTGGAGAAATGTGATTGTTGGAGGATTGCCATTTGATGCTCTCAGAATCCATCCAAATATTTGGATGGAGAGGGAGATGGAGATGTATCATACTTACAGATAATGAGATAATGGGAAACAGTGGTGTAAATTAAGCACGTTGCTGTGACTGAAACTAGAGATCGCTCACTTGTTGATAATGCAGATTTAGAAGAAAGTTTATTCATCGTATATGTATACATTGCAGTACAGTGGAAATGTACAGGACTGATAATATTGTAGCATCCTCACAAATTAGCATGTAGATTTGTCAGGAAAAACGATGTACATTTCGTATGTTTTTGTTGTACATTTTTATTTGTCGTTAACAAAGTCATGTCTCAGACTCTGGATATTTCTGGATCAGATGACCATGTGGCGGCACGGTGGTGTAGTGGGTAGCGCTGTCGCCTCACAGCAAGAAGGTCCTGGGTTCGAGCCCCGTGGCCGACGAGGGCCTTCCTGTGCGGAGTTTGCATGTTCTCCCCGTGTCCGCGTGGGTTTCCTCCGGGTGCTCCGGTTTCCCCCACAGTCCAAAGACATGCAGGTTAGGTTAACTGGTGACTCTAAATTGACCGTGAGTGTGAATGGTTGTCTGTGTCTATGTGTCAGCCCTGTGATGACCTGGCGACTTGTCCAGGGTGTACCCCGCCTTTCGCCCGTAGTCAGCTGGGATAGGCTCCAGCTTGCCTGCGACCCTGTAGAACAGGATAAAGCGGCTAGAGATAATGAGATGAGATGAGATGACCATGTAGCTTGTTTGTTTTTCCAATGGACATTGTTTGGTCGTTTGAAAATGACAGGAGCAAGCAATGTCTTTATTGTACTAAGAAAGAAGCACCCACGTTTCATGAACATCTCAATTGAAAAACATCTCAGAAACACCTGAGTTGAAACAGCTGTAAAGGAATATTATGGAAAAAAATTACGCAATTATTTAATGTACTTGAACAACCAAGAGATCTTACTGTAAGGTATATGATGTGTCGTGCTTGCTTTTGTAGTGCTACCCTAAAGTCTCCAGGCTAACGTATTGGATGTCTGTGCCACCTAATGGGCATGTGTTTATGGAAAATAAAATTGGTGAAACAGGCCTCTGTAACAATTCTTGGAAATACTTGACACAAAAATGCACAATACAAAAGACTTTACAATGAACAATGAGACAGAGCGCATATAAAAAAACCCAAACTAATCAAGAACTAACACAGAACAGGTGAACACAATCAGACAGCAAACCAATAGCAGGCCAGAGGTGGAGACAGGACTGGAACAGAAACCAAAGCAAACACAACCACATGATGCAAAGTGAGGAAACCATCAGAACCGTTAGAACCTTCTTCTAACATAAGACAGCAAACATATCTTGGGGAATTGTGAAATTTGCTTAAATTTGATTTGATGCTGAACTATTCCTTTAATCTAAAAAGAGCTTAACATGTTAATCTTGTGTGGATCTCACGTATTAGCCATAGAACGTCTCAAAACCTGGAGTCTTTCACAGCAATGACACTAATCTCAAGATAGCAATTGAGAAATGAGTCATATGAAGCTTCATTTGTGTGTATTTCATTGCTGAAACAGGAAAGGCTCCACCTAACAGTCACAGTCACACAGCTCAAATCGCCCTCAGACTTTCACACCAGCAGTTAGCTTACAGCTCAGATAAGAACATTACACGGCTCACTTTATGGAATTAACAGTAATACCAAATGACTTAATCCTGATAATTATAATCTGGTGCCTTGTCATCTCACGCAACTTCGTCTCAACTTGAGTTTGAGGCCATTTTGTGGAAATGTGCTATTCTTCAGTCCTTCTCTATGATTTAAGCGTCTTTACATGCAGGGAAGGGGCTTCTGGAGAACCTCGACCGTTTCTCTCTGGCTCTTTTCTGACCACAGAGGCCTGGTGTGTTATAAGATTACTCTCCGCGCTCACATTAAACACAGGCTTGGAGTTTCTCCAGCTGCAGTTGGAACTTGAGACCAGGTTAAATCACTGGCTGTTTTTCTAGTCTGCGTACTCGCTTTGCTCCATCATCGCCACGTCTCTGCACTGGGATGAAGTGCACAAGTATAGGGGGCTGATATACGAATAAATAAAGTGTACTAGTAAGTGTTACTCAGTAGATCAAATCCACAAGTCTATAGTGGGTTTTATTTTGAAAAAGCCGACTCCAACGAGTACACCTGTTAGTGGTTAAACAGTATGGGGTGCATCTATTATAGTATGATAAATTTCATGTTATTTAATGTTTGTCAGGATAAGCGATATGCAAATTAATATCTTAATGCAACCCCATTAAGGCCACGGCTGGCAGCATTATCTTACATAATGGAACAGCATGAGGAGCAGGAGCGGGGCTGTCTGTCTGGAACCTGTAATCTTCCTCTTGTTCCTGACGCAAATGAGCTCCAGTGCAACACCAATGACTCACAATGGTGGAGAGAGGAGAGGATACTGACATCCCAAGGCAGAAATGTTTCTCCTGTCTGGTTTAGTAGAACTAAGTGCAAAACGCCGACAACAACAATGAATCAAGGATGATTATATATGAGGTGAAATGGATGCTAAATGAAGTAATGGTTCAAGATGAATTAAGGTTTTTCAACATTACAGTAGATGCATTTAGCAGACACTCTTATCCAGAGCAACGTACAACATACCCAGAGCAGTTGGGGGTTAGGTGCCTTGCTCAAGGGCACTTCAGCCATTCCTGGTGGTCCAGGGAATCAAACCAACAACCTTTTGGTCCCAAAGCTGCTTCTCTAACCATTAGACCCACATCTTTCAAAAAATTAATATTCACCATTGTTCCCTCTTGCCCAAAGTGTTCTCGGTTAGCAAAGACATTTTGTGTCTCAGGTTAGCTTCTTTGGTTGGTTTTGCACTGGTGCTATGAAGCTAACATGGAAAGCAATGGAAGGCTATTTCAACCCATAATCTGTAAATTCACTGTAAATTTCTTCAATGTCAGGCAGACGTGGTGATGTAGTTGAGCACACACTGGGACTTCTGTCAACACCACAGAAACATCACTATGTAGCTGAAAACTGTCAGTTATAGAGATAGCCATCTTGGATAAACCCATCTGTAGTTCCACTTGTAGGTTAAATTTCTAAGTATAGACTCTCCCCGCTATTTATTTTAAAACTGGAAGGGCACTCGGTAAATTGCATACCTCCGCCAAGCCACGCTTTGGATTTGCACCAAAATCTAAACAGTTGTTCCTTGGCCCGTTGCTCACCTTTCCTCCAAACTTCATCAAAAATAATGGGATTTGGGTCATGACGGTAGCGATGTCAGACGCCGGTAAAACCAATGGCGGCAGCAATGTGTAGTGACATATGGCCTCATGGCAATGACGATAATGTGTACGGTTTTCACGGCTGCAGTATGGCATAGCCACAGTATAGCAAGATGAAATAAGCCATGGCCCCCCAGGCAAATTTTTCACTTTCTGCAGAATGTTGTTTTCATCAAAGTCCGTTCACTACTTTTTGAGTTATATTGGGAACAGACAAAACAACAAAAATCCTAGATCCACATACATATCTGGATTTGCATCAAAATCTAATCAATTGTTTCTTGAACCATGGCTCACATTTTCTCCAAATTTCATCCAAATCCATTCACTGTTGGGAACAGAGAAACAAACGGAGGCCAAAACAAGATTATAAACAGAGCTGCTGCTTGGTTGCTTCTCCAGCTAATACCCTTTTAACCTGGTCACTGACTTTTGGTGGACCCCGTCCTTACACCATTATGGGTTCTTCCAGGATCGAGTTTTTAAATGATATCATATGACACTTTAATTGCCAACAAAACTAATTTAGGAGTTTCCCAACAGTGGGGTGAATACTTATGCAGTCACACATTTTATTACTATTATTTTTTATTAGCTAATAATTTTACAGCTTATATCCCTCCATTTTTCTTCCCACTTCAGTATTATGGAGTATTTTTTGTAGAGTCATGATGTATAATCCCAGTTAAGTCCATTTCAGTTCCAGGGTATAACAAGTAGAAAAGATCAAGAAGGTGAACTTCTACAAGGTGTAAATTAGATTCAGAATGTCATCTGAAACAAGTCCATAAAGATTTGGATATACATTTAAAAGATTTGGGGTGAGATGGACTTTCATTACTTGGCAGCTACATGAGCAAAAGTTAACAAAGAAAATTTACACACCAAGCATGCCTTTGGCTACACATGAATCAGAGATGCAGGCATTTGTTTCAGGGTCATCTGATCAGACTTCCATTGCAATATTTATGACCTGTATCTACAACCCTGATTCCCAAAAAGTTGGGACAAAGTACAAATTGTAAATAAAAACGGAATGCAATGATGTGGAAGTTTCAAAATTCCATATTTTATTCAGAATAGAACATAGATGACATATCAAATGTTTAAACTGAGAAAATGTATCATTTAAAAAGAAAAATTAGGTGATTTTAAATTTCATGACAACAACACATCTCAAAAAAGTTGGGACAAGGCCATGTTTACCACTGTGAGACATCCCCTTTTCTCTTTACAACAGTCTGTAAACGTCTGGGGACTGAGGAGACAAGTTGCTCAAGTTTAGGGATAGGAATGTTAACCCATTCTTGTCTAATGTAGGATTCTAGTTGCTCAACTGTCTTAGGTCTTTTTTGTGGTATCTTCCATTTTATGATGCGCCAAATGTTTTCTATGGGTGAAAGATCTGGACTGCAGGCTGGCCAGTTCAGTACCCGGACCCTTCTTCTACACAGCCATGATGCTGTAATTGATGCGGTATGTGGTTTGGCATTGTCATGTTGGAAAATGCAAGGTCTTCCCTGAAAGAGACGTCGTCTGGATGGGAGCATATGTTGCTCTAGAACCTGGATATACCTTTCAGCATTGATGGTGTCTTTCCAGATGTGTAAGCTGCCCATGCCACACGCACTAATGCAACCCCATACCATCAGAGATGCAGGCTTCTGAACTGAGCGCTGATAACAACTTTGGTCGTCCTTCTCCTCTTTAGTCTGAATGACACGGCGTCCCTGATTTCCATAAAGAACTTCAAATTTTGATTCGTCTGACCACAGAACAGTTTTCCACTTTGCCACAGTCCATTTTAAATGAGCCTTGGCCCAGAGAAGACGTCTGCACTTCTGGATCATGTTTAGATACGGCTTCTTCTTTGAACTATAGATTTTTAGCTGGCAACGGTGGATGGCACGGTGAATTGTGTTCACAGATAATGTTCTCTGCAAATATTCCTGAGCCCATTTTGTGATTTCCAATACAGAAGCATGCCTGTATGTGATGCAGTGCCATCTAAGGGCCCGAAGATCACGGGCACTCAGTATGGTTTTCCGGCCTTGACCCTTACGCACAGAGATTCTTCCAGATTCTCTGAATCTTTTGATGATATTATGCGCTCTAGATGATGATATGTTCAAACTCTTTGCAATTTTACACTGTCGAACTCCTTTCTGATATTGCTCCACTATTTGTCGGCGCAGAATTAGGGGGATTGGTGATCCTCTTCCCATCTTTACTTCTGAGAGCTGTTGCCACTCCAAGATGCTCTTTTTATACCCAGTCATGTTAATGACCTATTGCCAATTGACCTAATGAGTTGCAATTTGGTCCTCCAGCTGTTCCTTTTTTGTACCTTTAACTTTTCCAGCCTCTTATTGCCCCTGTCCCAACTTTTTTGAGATGTGTTGCTGTCATGAAATTTCAAATGAGCCAATATTTGGCATGAAATTTCAAAATGTCTCACTTTCGACATTTGATATGTTGTCTATGTTCTATTGTGAATAAAATATTAGTTTTTGAGATTTGTAAATTATTGCGTTCCGTTTTTATTTACAATTTGTACTTTGTCCCAACTTTTTTGGAATCGGGGTTGTAATCTGGAACATCTTGTTTATTAGAGACTTGCTCAAATCTAATTTACCTTGTGATGTCTTTGTTTTTTTCCATGTCTTACCAGTTGTGTTGACCAGAAAAGGGAAGGCCAGAAACCCCTTTTACACAGCCTGTTCAAGGCAGGAGTGTTGTGGCTTTTTTACACTTCACCATTTTGGGTGAAAGGTCCAGCTGCA
This sequence comes from Neoarius graeffei, assembly GCF_027579695.1. Lineage (NCBI taxonomy): Eukaryota > Metazoa > Chordata > Actinopteri > Siluriformes > Ariidae > Neoarius > Neoarius graeffei. The sequence continues at coordinate 52,187,093 of NC_083593.1, forward strand.
AAACAGGGGGTCATTTTTACATTACAGGCATTTAGCAGACACTTATCTAGAGCAGCCCAGGGAGCATTTGGGGGTTAGATGCCTTGCTCAAAGGCACTTCAGCCATTCCTGCTGGTCCAGGGAATCAAACCAGCAACCTTTTTGTCCCAAAGCTGCTTCTTTAACCTTTAGGCCATGGCTTCCCATTTTGTCCTGCATCTGACCCAGGGTCAAGATCTGTGTAAAAGGAACAGCCGGCATGACAGGAAAGGGATTTTTGACAATGACGTTCTTCTTTCTGAGACCAGTGAGATGAATTCAAGCATCTCCGTCTACGGCATTTAAGGTCTGCACATCCTTCTACTTCGAAACTCTTCCTACTTCTCTTCAGTTTTTCCTTCAATATATTTCAGATCGCACCAACGTGTTGCTTAGCAACTTTACTTGCATTTAAAAAGTGGTATAAATGTGCATGGCTAGCAAAAGTACCTGAACAATCAGTTCACCCGCCATTGAAAGCAATGCTGGTATGCTTGGGGTGTTTGTATTTCTGATGTGTAGTGTGTTATACGTCTCTCTAGACGCCGACACTTTGTTGTGTCACTTGTCACACCTCTGGTTATGGAGCACACACTTGCGTAGCTTTATGTCAGCTTGGTTTGGTTTGGCTTGGTGTAAACAACCAAGGCCGGCATATGGATCTCTTCAGGACAGAGGACTTTTCGTAATAACAGTATAAAAGTGATAATAGGAGCTAACTTGTTTCACGGGCATTCCACAACATTAAATGTAACAATAAACTGATAAAAATATGACATGCCATTGTTTAATTAATAAAAAAAAATCAAAATCAATTGCTGGCAAGTTGCTGTGGTATAAAAGCAATAAAATACTTCATGACATTCTGTTCTAAGAAAATAATCAACAGTGACGCCACTTCATGACAGGCCACATCATCGTTGATTATTTTCTTCCAACAGCACGCCCCCAAGTCTTTTATCCCTTACTTAATATTACCTGCTGAAAGTTTGTTATCTCAACTCAACAATTTCAAAATGTGGCAAATGAAAAAGTCTTGTAAATGAGTTCAGTCTTTTGTTTCTCGTTTCTGACCATCAATCATAATGAGTTGCAGTCACTGGGATAAAAAAAAAAAAAAAGCACAGTGATTAATTAAACATTGCCTCCATGCTAATATCTCATCACCTAAGTGTTCAAATGAGCAGATTTGACAGATTAGTGTGAGAACAGCTCAGTGTTGCTGCTTGTACCGTCGGTTTTGATGGCGATGTGGAAACAACGTCACACAATATGACCCAATTCTTTCATCTAATCACATTTTGGGGTCAATATAAACCGCTAAATGCTGCCAGCATTTTATTAAGCTGTCATGGCCGTGATCGATGAGATGGCCGCTGTGATATGACAAGCCGTCTTCAGTTAGCATTGAGGTACGTGTCTTTGCCGACATGCATGATGGTGTAACAGCGATATGAGTTTGTACATAATGGGCTTTTTGTGCTGGTGTGACATGCTGGTTTTCACTGTTTTCCAAATTTGAGAACAATTCAACTCTGCCTGTTTATGCCTTGTAGTGTTTTGCTATAATAATCGCTTGTGTTCGCTATTATTCACTGAAGAGTTGTTTAGGAGCTCTTAGGAGCATATTTCACCTCAGAAGGCTAACATTACTAACACTGAAAGGTGGACGTGGTTGTAAAAAAAAAAATCCTTCTAAATAATGAATATGTCATGTGTAGCTTTTTTTTGCTATTAGGAATAGAAACAAGTTCATTTAGAATCAAATTTTACTCACAGAATCAAATTTAACATTGCTAATAAGAAATGTTAGCTAGAGATGGGAGCGGCACGGTGGTGTAGTGGTTAGCGCTGTCGCCTCACAGCAAGAAGGTCTGGGTTCGAGCCCCGTGGCCGGCGAGGGCCTTTCTGTGCGGAGTTTGCATGTTCTCCCCGTGTCCGCGTGGGTTTCCTCCGGGTGCTCCGGTTTCCCCCACAGTCCAAAGACATGCAGGTTAGGTTAACTGGTGACTCTAAATTGAGCGTAGGTGTGAATGTGAGTGTGAATGGTTGTCTGTGTCTATGTGTCAGCCCTGTGATGACCTGGCGACTTGTCCAGGGTGTACCCCGCCTTTCGCCCGTAGTCAGCTGGGATAGGCTCCAGCTCGCCTGCGACCCTGTAGAACAGGATAAAGCGGCTAGAGATAACGAGATGAGATGAGATTGGCCACAACATGTTTAACACAGAAAGTTCATGTGGTTAAAAGGTTGTAAATGCTCAAAATTTTATTTCTAGCTTCTAGGTTGCTATTGTCAGGATTAGCCACAGATGTCCTTAGCATCAGATTCCACTCCTAAAATGCTAACCATGCTAATAAGGAATGAAAGCTGGAGATGTGCCATGTTAAAACTCTGACAACAATGGTATCTAACTGCTTTTAACATTAATCAACTTGTTGCTATTAGGATTAGACACTGAAACATTGCTAACAAGCTAGAGATGGGCTAGCTAACTGCTTTTAGTATTAGCCATGTTAGCTTTTAAACAAGGGTGGCACGGTGGTGTAGTGGTTAGTGCTGTTGCCTCACAGCAAGAAGGTCTGGGTTCGAGCCCCGTGGCCGGCGAGGGCCTTTCTGTGCGGAGTTTGCATGTTCTCCCCGTGTCCGCGTGGGTTTCCTCCAGGTGCTCTGGTTTCCCCCACAGTCCAAAGACATGTAGGTTAGGTTAACTGGTGGCTCTAAATTGACCGTAGGTGTGAATGGTTGTCTGTGTCTATGTGTCAGCCCTGTGATGACCTGGCGACTTGTCCAGGGTGTACCCCGCCTTTTGCCCGTAGTCAGCTGGGATAGGCTCCAGCTCGCCTGCGACCCTGTAGAACAGGATAAAGCGGCTAGAGATAATGAGATGAGATGAGATAATGATGAGATGAGCTTTTAAATAGAGATATTTGATTCTTAGGACTTTGGTGTCTGATTCTAACAAAATGAAAGCTAACAACAAAAGTTGTATAGAGTTAACATTTTATAATTGTTTACTATTATTAGATTAGACACTGAAGAATCAATTTCATTCAAGCAAGCAAGCTAACATGGTTAATGCTAAAATACCCGTGTCGGAGCTTTTCAGTGGCGCATTGCTAACTTTCTTTACTTTTTAGCAGGGTTTGGGTGTTTTCCTTTAACTCAAAGCTTCTATATGTATTTCACTTTGCTAGTTTTGCTAGCATTTAAGCAGACAAAATGCTGTGTCATGTAGGCAGCTACAATTAAAAACACTGTGTTTCGAAGCAGGATAGTCGACATTAATACACTCACACAGCACTAAAGTCACATTTTTCCATTGAAAAAACTTCTTAGATGTTTGCGTTCAACTAATTCAGGGAGATTTATGGCATCAAATAAAGTTCATGAGGTTAAAGGATAGCTTTTAGCCAATTAATTTGTGTACTAGCTCATGTGGTTTGTTACTGTTGTATAATGTTATATAAATCTGTGAGAATATCTCATCTCATCATCTCTAGCCGCTTTATCCTGTTCTACATGGTCGCAGGCAAGCTGGAGCCTATCCCAGCTGACTACGGGCGAAAGGCGGGGTACACCCTGGACAAGTCGCCAGGTCATCACAGGGCTGACACATAGACACAGACAACCATTCACACTCACATTCACACCTACGGTCAATTTAGAGTCACCAGTTAACCTAACCTGCATGTCTTTGGACTGTGGGGGAAACCGGAGCACCCGGAGGAAACCCACGCGGACACGGGGAGAACATGCAAACTCCACACAGAAAGGCCCTCGCCGGCCACGGGGCTCGAACCCGGACCTTCTTGCTGTGAGGCGACAGCGCTAACCACTACACCACCATGCCACCCAATCTGTGAGAATATTATACAGATAATATCCTGAAATCACACCTGTGACAAAGGCGAGCTAGCCTACCAGCAATTAGCTAGTTGATTATTTATTCGGGATGTCAGCAGATGTGAATGCAGTTCTACTTTGCATATCATGACTATTCATAACCTCTAGTGTTTAGACATGCTCCTCGACTGTTCAATAGCTTCCTGAGCAGGAATAACACAATTAATAATGCTAGACAGATTAGTTTAATGTTTTAAAATTGAATGTTCAAAGTCTTTTTAAAAAATTATCTACCCTTTTCCATCTCCCACCCCGTTTGCTAAAAGGGCTCATGATCCCGAGTGCTGGAATTTGCTAGAACAGTTAAATGGCTGTTTGGAGTCATGTGTCATCCATTAAAGTTTCCGATACCACAATCCATTCGCTTTGCTGTCAGATTGAAAACCCATGTCTTTAATAACAAAAAGTTTTTTTTTAAAGGGAAAATGGGAGGGAATAGTAATTAACAGAAAGCAACATCTTTGTGAAACTGAATACATGATGTGAGATTTCTTTTCAGTTCACTTCCCCTGACAAACCACGTTGAGAAGCAAACATTCAAAACAATGCTTGTCCTTTGATTTCCAAGAAGAGAAACAAAAGGGGTTTGTGTTCAACTCCAGATTATTTATTACAGTTTATGGCTTTCCGTGTGATTAAAGAGGCCAATCACGTGCTGGCTGGGGTGTGACCCTGGTCACACACTAATGGTCATCCGACCTTCTCACATTATACTGTGAGTCTGACTTTGAATAAAAGACTCATTAGTTACAGGAAACGTTTCATGAAAGAGCCAGATAAATATCCATCCTTCCACCGTCTTATCCAATGTAATTATTTGCTTCAGGATTAATAGTAATTTTATTATTTTTATTTGTATGACTTGGAAATGTATGTTGGTTTATGTTGGATTTTAGAGCAGTATAACAGGATTACATGCTGGTTCACTATGCACAGTCAAATTCCTTTAATTTAAAGTCATCAATCAACCAATTGGCATTTTTTGGGGGGGAGGTGGGGGTAACCGGAGAACCTGCAGAACCCCATTCACTTTTTTTTTTTTTACTGTAAATGCCGGCTACCTTTGAAGTACCACTGTTGTGTGCCATGCCTCCTTAGCTGGGACCGACATGCACAGATGACACGCCTCCTTCACTGAGAAACAAGCATAGAGGTCACACCTCCTTTTTAAAAGACACATACACTACAGTGAGGCCACACCTCCTTCACTGTGACTGACAGGCATAGAGGCCACATCTCTAGACAGGCAAAGAGGCTACACCTTCTTTTTAAATGACACATACAGTACGCAGAGGCCACACCTCCTTCACTGTGACTGACAGGCACAGGGGTCATGCCAACTTTCCTTACGCTGAGAGACACACAGGCCACACCTCCTGACAGCCATAGAAGCCACGCCTCTATTTTGAGCAAGACATACACAGATGCCACACCTCCTTCAAAGTGACTGACAGGCACAGAGGCTACACCTCCTTTCGTGACACTGAAGCCACACTTACAGACAGGACACAGAAGCCACGCCTCCTTTTTAAATGACACATACAGTAAGCAGAGGCCACACCCTCTTCACTGTGACTGACAGGCACAGAGGCCATGCTACCTTTCCTTACACTGATGCATAGATGCCACACCTCCTGACAGGCACAGAGGCCACACCTCCAGATAGGCACAGAGGTCATGCATCCATTTTGAGTGACACATACAAATTGACCACACCTTGTTTCTTGACACTGAAGCCATACCTCCAGACAGGCACAGAGGCCACGACTCTTTTTTAAATGACATATACAGTATGCCCAGGCCACACCTCTTTCACTGTGACTGACAGGCACAGAGGCCACACCTCCTTTCCTGACACTGAGGCCACACCTCTTTATAGGCACAGAGGCCACAACTCCTTTTTAAATGACATATACAGTATGCCCAAGCCACACCTCTTTCACTGTGACTGACAGGCACAGAGGCCACACCTCCTTTGCTGACACTGAGGCCACACCTCCAGACAGGCACAGAGGCCACAACTCTTTTTTAAATGACATATACAGTATGCCCAGGCCACACCTCTTTCACTGTGACTGACAGGCACAGAAGCCACACCTCCTTTCCTGACACTGAGGCCACAACTCCTTTTTAAATGACATATACAGTATGCCCAAGCCACACCTCTTTCACTGTAACTGACAAGCACAGAGGCCACACCTCCTTTCCTGACACTGAGGCCACACCTCCAGACAGGCACAAAGGACACAACTCCTTTTTAAATGACATATACAGTATGCCCAGGCCACACCTCTTTCACTGTGACTGACAGGCATAGTGACCACACCTCTTTTCCTGACACTGAGGCCACACCTCCAGACAGGCACAGAGGTCAAGCCTACTTCACTCACAGTGACAGGCACAGAGGCCCCACCTCCTACTCTGACAGGCTCAGAGGTCACACCTCCTACTCCTACAGGCTCAGAGGCCACACCTCCTTCACTGGGACTGACCAATGACAGTATGTGTGGGTGGACATCATAACAAGGACACAAAAGTGAAGCCAAAATGTTTCGAAAGCCTGCATTCTTCAGTACAATCTTTATTTCCATTCATTCCCAAACGGAACAGATGGTAATCCTTCATTTTAAGTTACATCTCCACAAATTCCATCCATTATCTGTAACCGCTTATCCTGTGCAGGGTCACGGGCGAGCTAATCCTATCCCAGCTGACTACGGGCGAGAGGCGGGGTACACCCTGAACAAGTCGCCAGATCATCACAGGGCTGACACACAGAGACAAACAACCATTCACGGTCAATTTAGAGTCACCAGTTAACCTAACCTGCATGTCTTTGGACTGTGGGGGAAACCGGAGCACCCGGAGGAAACCCACGCGGACACGGGGAGAACATGCAAACTCCGCACAGAAAGGCCCTCGCCGGCCACGGGGCTCGAACCCGGCCCTTCTTGCTGTGAGGCGACAGCGCTAACCACTACACCAAATTATTTTTGGGAACATTGTTGTCATTTTTTTAGTTCAGTTGACCCTGATATGTTTGTTTTCCTACTTTAATGATTCACGCCTGGTTTAATTTATCTCCTGTACAGCTGTCTGTGACTGTTCTAATGCTCAGGACTCGAACAGAACAACCTGACACGTGTGTGTTCACTCTATATCGATCCGGTACAGTGACAGTGTAACGGGACTCAAACTGCATTGCACAGTAATCAATGACTGTCTGTTTCTAGGCCATGAGTCACATGGAGAGGGAAGCGAGTCTTAATGTAATGGACACAGAAACCCTTCCTTCCCTCCTTCTCCCAACCCAATAGTTTACCATTATATTATTAAGGAACAGGGTTGGGGGATGGTGCTTTGACGTCAACGGCACACAGTAAACACTGCAGATGGCAGGCCTAAACTCTTCATGAACTCAGAACACTTGGCTTCGCCTCGTCTTTTGGCCATGTTGCTCCAGGAGGGTGTAGAGTTTAGTGTGCTCAGGACATGGAGGAGACATCTGGAGACAGCGTGAATCAGAATAATGGCTTTTGGGAGATCAGGTGCTCGAAAGCAGGGTGAGAATTGTTAGGGTTAATCTGGACTGGATTGCATTACAGTATGAAGACTTTGCTTAATTATGTGGGACAGAGATAAAATTTCCTCCCTGCAGTGTAATAGGTGGTTTCCAGCCCAACCGTCATGCAAACAAAACAGCAGTGCCGCCCACGACACGCACAGGATAAACACACACACACACACACACACACACACACTAAGATCTTGTACGAGTTTATCTCATAATACTGTCTCTGATGAGCATCTATTTAAAGACGATGAAAGCTGCAGTATCATTATTCTTATTTAATTGACTTTTAGCATCAATAAAGCACTGGCTTTTTATTACTTTGATTTTCCATTCTATAAAAAAAGATTAATATTCTTTTCAATAAAATAAATAAAAACAAATAAGTAAATAAATCAGAAATAAATTACATTTAGGGCGGCACGGTGGTGTAGTGGTTAGCGCTCTCGCCTCACAGCAAGAAGGTCTGGGTTCGAGCCCCGTGGCCGGCGAGGGCCTTTCTGTGCGGAGTTTGCATGTTCTCCCCGTGTCCGCGTGGGTTTCCTCCGGGTGCTCCGGTTTCCCCCACAGTCCAAAGACATGCAGTTAGGTTAACTGGTGACTCTAAATTGAGCGTAGGTGTGAATGTGAGTGTGAATGGTTGTCTGTGTCTATGTGTCAGCCCTGTGATGACCTGGCGACTTGTCCAGGGTGTACCCCGCCTTTCGCCCGTAGTCAGCTGGGATAGGCTCCAGCTTGCCTGCGACCCTGTAGAACAGGATAAAGCGGCTACAGATAATGAGATGAGATAAATAACATTTACATTTTTAGCCTTTGAGTACATGGTTTTTAATTCACACATCTCTTCAAAGTCCATCTCCCCATCTCCCCATCTATCTATCTATCTATCTATCTATCTATCTATCTATCTATCTATCTATCAGCATAGATAGATAGATACATAGATAAATAGATAGACAGGTTGGGTGTGATTGCAACACAGCTGAAGCAAGTATGACTAGAGAGAAATGATGAAGTGGGTGTGGCTCCTGGCAAGGGATTCTGGGAACTGTAGCAGTTTTAAATTGCTAATGCTTTCTTTATCTACACTGGGCTTCTCATGACTGTTTGTAGCTGCTATAATCTAAGCGATAACAGGAACAAATTAATTTCATAAACGTTCCATAATGTTAAATGGAACGACACTGTCAGAAATAGGAGTACAGTAGGAGTCCATTTCTGTCCCCCAAGGTACAATCTACACTAATGTACCCCCTAGGGCTCATTATTAGACTTCAAGGTGTATATATGTTCCCAAGCAGTATATAAATAGTATAAATAAGTACCTTAGAGGGTACTGATCCAGCGACAAGCCGAGAAAACCTTGTTTTCTGAGAGTGTGTAAATGGATAATCTTATTTTTATAAATAACGATTGTAATTGCTGAAAAATACTGTCAGGAATAAAACATACATGACGTGCTGTTCGAGGAAAATAATCCACTTAAGGATTGTGAGAGTAATTCCACTTCATCACACCAGCCTGTCGTTTATTATTTCCCGATAACAGCACACTTCAAGTGTTTGTATATTCCATTTATTACTAAATGAAACTAAGTTATATATCTAAATGGGTGTTGACTTAGTGCGCTATTTGGCTTCGTACAGGATTGATCTAAAGTTATGGCAGTAATTATGATGTATTAGTGACTAATATCATGGTTATCTAATGAAAATAACGAAGAAGGAGAAATATTTGACTATAATGTTAACAATAATACGGATAAAAAACTTGATTCTATCCACATTCACTGGATTTGAGCAATTGCACGCTCTGATTGGCTACTCTACTACTAGGATATCAGCTCATATATCATGAGTAGGAAATATAAAATGGTGGCACGTGTTGCTGAACCAACCAGGGACAAAATAAAAACTCTACTCGAAAACAAAACCCCCCAAAATATTAAAAAAGCAACAAAATATGGAATAAAAGTGTTTGATGGTAAGAACATATCTTTTTTTATTTTTCAAGAATTATTATTATAGCATTTTTGACAAATTGCTCCTGTCATTTCGCCGGTTTGTTTACATTCTAAGCGGAAATGATTTTGTCGGACGTTTTGTATAAAGTTTTTATTTATCGAATTTGCAAAAAATAAAAGTAAAAATGCTCTGTTTCTCAAAATCCAGTGAATGTGGATAGAATAAGACAGTTATTCCACAAAATATCATCGTACATGGATTATAGCCAACTTGTTGCGACACGCCTCGTCAGCTATCAGCTCATGTACGACTCGATTTCATGGAATAGCTGTTAAATGTTCAAGGTGTGAATATTAAATTTTCACAATGTTGTAGTCGAGTCACTAAACCTTGATTCTCGAGTCCCCAGTGTTCAAGTCCGAGTCACTAAAAAAATTTCAAGTCCAGTCCGAGAACAAGACTCCAACCACACCATTTGATGGCGGCTGTTTTAGCGCCATTAACATTAGTTTGTTCCTAAACATGACGTATGAACAGGTGAATGTGCTTCTCTTTTGCCCCTTTTCCACCAAAGCAGTTCCAGGGCTGGTTCGGGGCCAGTGCTTAGTTTGGAACCGGGTTTTCTGTTTCCACTGACAAAGAACTGGCTCTGGGGCCAGAAAAACCGGTTCCAGGCTAGCACCAACTCTCTGCTGGGCAAGAGGAAAGAACCGCTTACGTCAGCGGGGGGGCGGAGTTGTTAAGACCAACAACAATAACAAGACCGCGAAAGATCGCCATTTTTAAGCGACGAGAAGCAGCAGCTGTACAAACGCGAAGTCATCCATTATTATTATTATTGTTGTTGTTGTTGCTGCTGCTTCTTCCGCGTTGTTTTTGCTTTGATATTCGCGCCAAGGTTTATGCAAACGTAGCGACGTAACTGACGTATACAGCGACGTAATGACGTGTCTTCTCTTAGCACCGCGAGCTATGGAAAAGCAAACTGGTTCTCAGCTGGCTCGCAAGTTGAACGAGTTGTGAACCAGCACCAGCACTGGCCCCGAACCAGCCCTGGAACTGATTTGGTGGAAAAGGGGTATTTGTCAGGGAGTGTGAAGTATTCTGTCAGAGATGGTTGGGAGACGGGTCTAAGTGCAGGAGGTGTGTTTATTAATCCAAGTGAAGACGGTAAACAATCCAGAATGGCAGGAAAATTCGTAAAACAGTGAAACAGGCGATAGGTCGAGCGAGACACAAACAGGCTATCGTAGACTCGGCAGAATCAAAGATAAGAAACAGGAGATCAGGGATCAGGAAACCAAACAAGGAAATAAGGCTCGGTAATTAAATTTATTACAGATAAACTTATTACCAATAAATTTATTATAGATAAATTTAATTACCGATAAATTTATTACCGATAAATTTAATTTAATTTATCTAGAAGTTTTCTCTATTTCTTGTCTCTGTTTATCTGTAATGATGCTGCTGGAATCTTAATTTCCCTGAGGGAACCCGCCTAAAGGGATCAATAAAGTTTTATCTAATCTAATCTAATCTAATCTAATCTAATCTAATCTAATCTAATCTAATCTAATCTAATGTGTCAGCAATGCAACTCAATACTTTGCAAAGTAAGTGTGTTTTCACAGTTTTTATATTGGCCTGCTGATTGCGTCTTAATCCTGTGCAGGTACGAGTCGTTTACGGCGCACATGCAAGAGTCCGCTTGGAGCGTGCGCTGTCTGGAGCGCGCCTGAGAGTCTCTGATGCACATGCCAAGGCGCACAAGCGTGGCACTCTTGCACAAAATTAATCTCAAAATTAATGTAGATATAAATATCTTATGGCAAATTATTATGGTATGTTACAAAAAATAAGGAAAAAATCTGAGTCCTCATCTCCAATTTCCGAGTCCGAATGCAGTTAATGCACAAGTCCAAGTCTGAGTTATCAGTGCAAGTCGAAGTTTAGTTATGAGTCCTTAAAATTAGGGCATGAGTCAGAGTCCTGGACTCGAGTACTACCAGCCTGAATTCTCATATACTGTAATTTGTGATGGTACCATTTTTTAGTCAATATACCGTACAGTGGGCGGCACGGTGGTGTAGTGGTTAGCGCTGTCGCCTCACAGCAAGAAGGTCCGGGTTCGAGCCCTGTGGCCGGCGAGGGCCTTTCTGTGCGGAGTTTGCATGTTCTCCCCGTGTCCGCGTGGGTTTCCTCCGGGTGCTCCGGTTTCCCCCACAGTCCAAAGACATGCAGGTTAGGTTAACTGGTGACTCTAAATTGAGCGTAGGTGTGAATGTGAGTGTGAATGGTTGTCTGTGTCTATGTGTCAGCCCTGTGATGACCTGGCGACTTGTCCAGGGTGTACCCCGCCTTTCGCCCGTAGTCAGCTGGGATAGGCTCCAGCTTGCCTGCGACCCTGTAGGACAGGATAAAGCGGCTACAGATAATGAGATGAGATACCGTACGGTATTACGAAAACATTCCCCGGTCAGAAAGACAGCTCTGTCTACCTTCTTTTCCTTGAAACTGAATTAAAGGTTTGTCTTCTCAAAGGAGACGTCCTGTACTCGTCATCTTAATTAAACTTGAGTGACAGAGATTTATTGTTTCCACAACTGCAGTTTTGTGTGCTGAGAAAAAAAAACCCAACAAAAAAACGGTTTCAGATTAGCAGGTGTGAACTCACCTTAGACACAGGCATGTTTAGTGTGACTAACAAAGTGTGAATTGTGTCACAGTTCCTCTCCTTTTGTATGAAAGAGGAACTGAGATTCAGTTTGAGTGTAATGTTTTTATTCATGTAATGATTATTACACCTGTCCATTAAAGGAATTGAAATGTTTAGGCGAACAGAGGGGAAATGAAAGGTGGATTGGGACAGAACCTGCTGTTTAATCTTCAGTGTGTGTGTGTGTGTGTGTGTGTGTGTGTGTACATGTGGAATGATCTCTGCCTTAACTAGTGCATCGCAAACAATTACAATATCATGAAAAATGTTTTATATTTTCCATCAGCTGTTTAAGAAAGTGAAAATGTAACATGTTCTAGACTTGTTACACGTAAACTAAAATGTTTCAAACATTTTTCCGTTTTAATCATTATGGCCTACAGCACAAAAAAAATCTCAAAATATTAGAATATTTCATTTCGAGTTTGAGTAAAACACTATAAATACCATGTATCTCTCAGTCTAGTTCAGTACACGCAACCACAATCATGGGGAAGACTGCTGACTTGACAGTTGTCCAGAAGACGATCATCGACACCCTGCACAATGAGGGTAAGCCACAGAAGGTCATTGCTGAAAAGGCTGGCTGGAAAAGGTGCACAAGCAACAGGGATGGCCGCAGCCTTGAGAAGATTCAAGAAAAGTCGATTCAACAACTTGGGAGAGCTTCACAAGGAGTGGACCGAGGGTGGTGTCAGTGCATCAAGAGCCACCACACAGAGACGTCTTCAGGAAAGGAGCTACAACTGTCACATTCCTAATATCAAGCCACTCCTGAACCAGAGACAATGTCAGAAGCGTCTTACCTGGGCTAAGGAGAGAAAGAACCGGACTGTTGCTCAGTGGTCCAAAGTCTTCTTTTCAGATGAAAATATGAAAGAATTTTGCATTTCATTTGGAAATCAAGGTCCTAGAGTCTGGAGGAAGTGTCTGTGGAGAGGCACAGAATCCAAGGTGTCTGAAGTCCAGTGTGAAGTTTCTGCAGTCTGTGATGATTTGGGGTGCCATGTCATCTGCTGGTGTTGGTCCACTGTGTTTTATCAAGTCCAAAGTCAACACAGCCATCTACCAGGAGATTTTAGAGCACTTTATGC